>NC_090253.1:46384257-46396757 GCF_037325665.1 Littorina saxatilis | reverse complement strand
TTAATAAATGAACCAATCGATCGATCCATCCATCCATCCATCCATCCATCAATCAATAAGTGATAAATACAAAAAAGAATATATAAATAAATACTGAACCAAGCATCCAACAATTGATCAATCCCTCAGCCTACTTTATAATAAGAACGCACAACGATACCTGTCAGAGCAGAAGTCGAGACAGTAGGGCACGTCACTTCCGGTTTGTCGTTCGCCAATCCAAAAGGCTTCACTAATGTGGTAGATATATCAACTGTGGACATTAGAAGTCATTTAGGAAATAAATTTATGCACAGGAACTGTTGGGCGAGAAAGAACGTTACGTCGATGAATGATTTTGTTAATCAGAAACACAAAGAGAGAATGTATGCGTCTGTGCGTGTGTGTGAGTATTTCTGATTAAATGTTTATGTATAAAAAGTACACTAGCCACTTTTAATACACACACACAAACACACACACGTACACACACACGCGCGCGCACGCACGCAAGCATGACCCCCCTCCACACACACACATACACACATACACACACACACACACACACACACACACACACACACACACACACACCATCGACCAAAGACTTACGTGAATAACAACTGGTTCCAGATGTGCATGTGCCTGTTAGATACAGGAAAGACGTTTTAATGTTCGCGGTATTTAGTGTTGTTTTCTTTGTCTGTCGGTCTGTCACTGTCTGTCTCCGCCTCTCTTTCTCTGTATCGGTCTGTCTCTGTATCTGCCTCTCTGTGTGTCTATGTCTGACTGTCTGTCAGTCTGTCTATCTATCTGTCTTTCTGTCTGTTTGTCTCTGCCTCTCTCTCTCTCTCTCTCTCTCTCTCTCTCTCTCTCTCTCTCTCTCTCTCTCTCTCTCTCTCTCTCTCTCTCTCTCTCTCTCTCTCTCTCTCTCTCTCTCTCTCTCTCTCTCTCTCTCTCTCTTTGAAAGTACGAACGAATGCGAATGACATTTTCATGGAAGTGAAACTTTTAACAAGTTAAAACTTAAACACTCATCTTTTTGTTGTGCATTCTTTCACATACCTGCAGACGTTTGCCAGCTGCACAAAAATGGTTTTTCATTGGAACACTGGTCGCTTCTCCAAACAGCTTGGTCTTTTTCCATCACCACGCAGAAAAGGCCACTGTTAGGTTCTCTGCCCGCCCAACTGGTCAACGACCCTTCCAGAGTCTGGCAGTTGGCGGCCCACGAATAACCGGAATTGTCCTTTCTTGTGTTTGCTTCATCAGAGTCGAAAATCCCGATCCAGAACTGGTCATTCCTGTGTGGCAGATAGACGATGTTTTGAAATAACTCTGTCAGAACTGGTCATTCCTGTGTGGCAGATAGACGATGTTTTGAAATAACTCTGTCAAGTTTTTATGGGTTGTTGAAGAGTTGCTTACCCTTGTTTCCATAGAAACACATGTTACGTGTAGCTTTCCTCGGTGGTTCTATGGAAAAGCAAGGAAAAACAAGGGAAAGCAACTTTCTCATATTTTTTTCTCTTTTTTTGTTTCTTCAAAAAAAAATGTATGCAGGCAATTTTACATTTTGTCATGCAATGCATAGAAGTCACATAATAATAGAGTGGATATGACGGATAAAAACATAATCAATACGATATACAAGCAATTATAATAAATAATGTTCCACAAGGGTAAAATATGAAGCCCACTTTAGCCTACATTTTCCATAATTCAATTCTGTACAGTGGATATATGTTTATCAATCTTGTATGTGTAGGCCAGTTCCTTTAGAAAAATGTTCAATCTTGGCTTTACTTTATTTATCTTATTTTTTTTTAAACTCCCTCATTTTCTATAAGAACCCGACAGAGTTATGTACAGAATCTATTAGCCGTACATTCTTAGATGATCAAGAGAGCTTCCACAACGGTTGCATGAAACAGAATAGATATCTGACATTGTTCATGTTACTTCTTCTTGAAAGAAACTTATATTGCCCCCGGCCCCTTCAATCTTGCTCGGAGCACCTTAATTTCAAAACTAATCTGCACACCTTTTTTTTCTCCCTCTGTGCGCGTGTTCTTCCTGCACTCCAGAGATTTTGTTGCACTTTTACAAAACACTGGTTTATGGCATTTTTATGAGCTTATTTACATTGTTGCGTGATTGAAACTAAAAAAAACAAAGGACCCCCTCGAGACACTAGTTTGTAAAATATTTTCGATCGTGTGTTTTGTTTACTACCTGACTCAAAATTAGAAAATTATCGAAGCATGTGCAATTGTTACATCCTTCATAAAAACGGATTTGATAACAACTAACAAGGAGAATGCATGTCTTATATTTGAGACAGTGACAAAAGGTCAGGTGTCATGTCTACTGTCCCGAATGACACACGATTGCTGACATTTCACCATTGCCAAAAGAATAAACAAATAAGAAATAGGTAGAAAATGAATGTGAAAACTGACTTTGATTGTTGATCAGTATTTTCTATACCACTAACAAATAATCTACTTACACATAGCTGTTTGGCAAATGTATGTTGCGTGGGACACACTGACATGAAAGTGGAAGATGTTTTTCCCTCTAGAGAAACTACATATCAAGTTACACTTTTTGTGCTCTTCCATTCCAGTTGGCAATCAATTGTTAACGCATGTTATTAGAAAAAATAGAACGAAAACAGATTAGATAGAATGAAAAATGTACTGGTGATGTCATTTGGGACATACTGACATGAAAACGTCACCTTTTGTCATTGTCTCATTTGCGAAGTGTGCGATAGTTGTGTTTCCGGAGATAAAGCTTTAAAGTGGCTATTATACAAAATATGCCAACATTTTAAAGAGTCTTCTTTAAGAAAAAAGATCAAATCTTCATACTCCGTCTCAGAGACACGGAGTGAATTTTGTTCAATATCACATTGCATTAATCCACTTTTGTAAATATTAAAACAAGTTGCGTGAAGCGATAATTATCAAAACTTTCAGTCAAACTGTCGGTCCAAACATCAAAACTTAACTAGAACTAGCAAACAGCGAGACTGAGTCCTGGCTGACCGAAACCCACCGACCGAGACGGTATCATGTAAACACGGGACCTAATTTGCATAAAACGGATTTTCGCTGTTTTGAGCTTGAATATCAACTCAAACATAACACATGTATATGTTCTTGGATTCAGGAAGAAATAAAACCTATTTTATGTCTATACATATATTTTATATATATATATATACATATATGTATACTATATCCATTACACATGTCGTATGCATATAGAGCGCTTACTTTCCTTTGGTTATTTAATCTTTAAACAACGCTCTGCCTCATTCCGTTTAAAACTCCATTTTATGTCTGTTATTGCGATTTCAATTTCAATTACAAATTTGATGAAACATTTTTAATCTTTCAAGCTATAATGCGATCCCGTAGTCCGGATTGGGAGACCACCATGGAAACAAACAGGAAACAAAATTGAATCGGCACCGAATATATAGCCCAATAGGCTGAAGGAACCTGAAAAACCAACATCCAACTAGCCTTTATTTTCGCACATGTTTTTACTTCTTTTACGTACACATCTAACATTACAACAACATCAGACATCCAAGACTATGCTAAATGCATCTTAAAAAATAAAATTAAAATAAAAACCAGCCATATTGACCACCACTGATCTATTCGCATGGAAGACGAGCCACATCCCAAAACTACTCGAGCGGTGCCATTCTGTGCAGAGTATGACATGTTGATGAATCAAACTATTTAGCAAATTGACATAGGTGTCAAGCAGTTATTTCAACAAACAATGTTCACCCTGAACAGGAAGCAGCCAAGCGGATTTTGTGTGTGTCATATTGATTTTGAAAGTAGAAGGATGATAGTATCACATGTATGCAAAAGCTTGAGGCGATGTGTGGTTGTCCCCATAATCAATAGACGATTTTCGAAAATAACTCTGTCAGGTTTGCATGTGTTCTGAAAGAGTGAGTAGCCTACCCTTTCACTTGCGCGGACAAACATTGACATTTGCTTCCTGTACAAGTGTTTGAGACATGATCTGTCGCTAGTGACAGGCCTATAATGTCACGTGGGAAATAATGTCACCTAAGGAACTTTCCCGCGTGACATTAAAGGCCAGTCACTAGCGACAGGGCGTGTCTCAAACACGTGTACAAAAAGCACATGGCAATGTTTGTCCGCGCAAGTGCAAGGGCATTCACTCTTTCACAACCCATACAAACCCGACAGGGTTATTTCCGGAATTCGTCCATTAGGCCAAACAAAAATATATGTTGGTTTAGGGTAACCCGACCGACCTTTTTTTTTTCCCGCCGACCCTAAAACTTTTTTTTCATTTCCCAATTTGTTTTTAAAAAAAACCACCCTCTGGCACATTTTGCGAACCATACCGAGACTAAAAATCAAAAAAATTAAAAAATAAAAAGCCGGCCTACCGACCCTATTTTTTGGGGTCATGTTACCTTAAACCAACATATATTTTTGTTTGGCCTTACAAAAGGAGGACTGTACGTTGTTACTTACACCTTGTCTTTAAAGGCTGCAGTAGAGACCTCTGTGTCCAAGAAAGTGTTGCTGTCCGCGTCTAGAAAGGCCAAGGTCCCTCCCTGTGATACACAGTGCGCATGCGCATCGTTCCAACTCAAGCGTTCGGTGAAGAGAACGAATTGGGTATGTGACGCCGATTCTGAAGAAGAAAAATGGAAAAAAATCAATCCTATTGTGTCCGAATCACCACCATCACTCTTTGATTCAAAATTTACCCTCTTTCTAGACTCGGGTGTCACTGCAGATTTTCTGCGCAAAATATCCCAAAAGTTCCATCATCTTTCTCTCTCCCTCTTTCATTCTCTCTTCCCCTCTCTCTATGTGAGTGAGTGAGTGAGTGTGTGTGTGTGTGTGTGTGTGTGTGTGTGTGTGTGTGTGTGTGTGTGTGTGCGTGTATGTGTGTATGTGTGTGTGTGTGTGTGTGTGTGTGTGTGTGTGTGTGTGTGTGTGTGTGTAGAGCGATTCCTAGAAAACTACTCGACATATCTCCATGAAACTCTACATATACGTTCTTCCAGATGATATCCCTAGATTCTGTTTTCCCTTCTTTTTTTGTGGCTATAAATATCTATGATGACGTCACATTGCTCGAAGATGAGAATTGACTTTAAAACAGTCCACAGGATAAGATGATGACGTCCCAGGGTCAAAAGACGGACCCTGTATTATATCTGACACATTTATAAGAATTTATTGAGGATGAAAGTCGCTTGTTCATTTTAATGCTGGTTATTCTCTCATGTGCCGGGAGAAAGGTTCCGTTTAACTCTCGCTCACTTCATTACACGTTTCGTGTGCATATTGAGCGCTTACTGCCCCTTGGTTATTTGACACATTGTTATCGTCATTTATTCAGGCTGGTGTCTACCCGTCAAGGAGGGAAGTGACCAGTATACTGATTTAAAACAGTCCACAAGATAAGATGATGACGTCCCAGAGGCGAAAGACGGAGCCTGTACAGTACAGTACAGTATCTGACACATTTATAGTCATTTATTAAGACTGGTGTCTATCCCTGAGAACACACCGTACAGTTAAAATAGAGCAATGGACGAGTCTTAAAGAACAAAGATCAACAGAATTTTGAAAGAAGTGAATGAAATCTGGTTTTTAAGCTAAAAACAAAAGGCTTTTTTTATTAAGTTCTTTTTGATTTCACAAGTTCATGCAGTGGTTATTCCTGTGCAAAACGTCTGATAATTAACCTATATTCCCGTTTCACATAGTATTATATTAATAAGGGTTTACGCTGCCCTTTCTTTTCTTTTTTTCCCTACGCAATGCTTGAACTGACATCAAATCCATTAAATCTTTAAAACTTGTCATGACACTTTTTTTCTAGGGGGTAAATTAAGAGCATGTTTTCTGTCAAAATGGTTAAAGGATAGGGGGACTGGCGCTTAAATAGAATAAATTAAACGTTTAAATATTTACCTGTTTTGGAAGGCAATGGACTCAGAGACAGAAAAACGAGGAAAATGTTACCCCAAACTACGTGGAATTGGATACATTTCTTCATACTGCAGGCAGCTTTTCAAAATTCCACTTTCTTGGTACAAAAATCAGTCCATGATTTTCAAACTATAGTACGTTGAATTGGATACATTTCTTCACACTGCCGGCAGCCTGTCCAAATTCCACTTTCTTGGTATAAAAATCAGTCCATGATTTTAAACTATAGGTAATCGTTTAACAAACATCACAAAGCGGAGAGTAGTACAGTGTACAAAAGTTGACAGAAATCCAAGTCTTCCTTTGCCAAAGAGAGCGGCGTACAGTTCCACAGGGAACAGATACTGTAACACACGGCAACCAGTTTTGCAGATACAGAACACAAGCAGGCCTACATTTGCTGTGTCACTTTCATAATGTATGGTTTCCAAAACATCAAATTTAAGTGCCTGGATTTTCAAAACAACACTTGAAAATATTAAAGAGGGAGTAACCTGCATGATGTGGTAAGTGTGCGTGCCATGTCCCAAGTGTTCAAGTTTCGTGATCGCCAAGATCTTTCTTTCGTCTGTTTTTGCAAGAAAAACATATATCCCAATCAATGCGCACGACAGACGCAAAAGCATGAGTTTCTTAGTGTAAACTGCTTTCGAATAAGAGGTAAACTCGAGCTGTGGGAGACAAAATGAATGCATAATCTGAAAATTCGGTTCGTATATTTTTTCATATTCTCTTCTTCGTTCGTGGGCTGATACTCCCACGTTCACTCATGTGTTTACACGAGAGGATTTTTGCGTGTATGACCGTTTTTACCCCGCCATTCAGGCAGCATACGCCGATTTCGGGGGATTTTTGATATTCAATAATGATGATGACTAAAATTTCGACGATCAAAAGTGTGCGTCTCTTTAGTGAACAAGAATGCATGTTCAAAACAAAAATAGTGCGATCTTGTCATCTCATGTGAGAACATGGTCCGATTGTTTCAGCGGAAAGAATGTTTTGTAGCGAAGAATGCCCCTGTAAAACTCTCCCTTGAGTATCAATGTGAGTTAAACTGCGTTTGCTCTGTTTGTCGTCACTTTCGCTTCAAACAGAATACCCTTGGAGAATTCATCAAAAACTAAGAAAGAACACATGCCACTTATTTTCAGACTGTAGCGGATAAGCACTTTCGATCGCTCGGGTTGCCTCCGGCGCAATTCAGAAGCATCAGGGTTAAAGAGATTATATCTAACTAGAAAACTGTCTCTCGTCGCCGCATGAGCTATACAGTTTAGGTTGGGGGTTGTAATTATGTGACTACGCACCAGGAAATACTCTTAAAAAAACCCGTTTGAACGCTCAGTTACTCAAATTGAAAACGGCTGTGTGGGAATTTATAGACTAATGCGACGCCTTTTTGCGCGAGTCATAATTTTTGTCCTACCCTTCGACCCTGAGTATTTCATGCGCTCGTTTGGTGGCTTGTTGACAGACCAGCTTTTTTGTTGGTCCAGGGGGACCATATCGTCTTTTGTTTCATCTTTATCGACCAAGGCCGAAGGCCGCGGTTGATAAATATGAGACAAAAGGCGATATGCTCCCCGAGGACCAACAACAAAATGCTGGTCTGACAACAAGCCACCAAACATCGTTTTTGTTGTCATTTTGGCTGTGCAACAAAATGCACAATAACCCACAGGGAGACGAATATTTAGAATCCAAACAAAGCACCGTCACAGTAGCACGAGATAGCACGTCAAACTTGTATGTGACGTCAAATGTAGCTTGTTGACGCTTTTCTTCCAGTCTGAAAATGTACAGAGCTGCGATCATACCTGTGAGTTCAGTAAGTGTTGAGCATATTTCTTTTCTTTTAAGTGTTTATGACTTTTCGTTGTGGATTTTGCGATTACAGAGATAAGTTGCAAATTGACCATGAGTCGCCGCGGTAATTATCAACATTGATTGGGTCTTTGAGAGTGAATGCTTACAATCGTTGTCCTCAGAAACACAAATCCAAAGCCGCGATGGTTCCACACATCAAACAATCAGCCTGATTGGCTTTTACTTTGACAATCCACGTTTCACCTGAAAGCTCAAACCCATTCAACACCTCGATTTATTGCATGGGGAACATGAGATTTATTTCCCAGGTGTTTGTGAATGAAAACTCGTGAAAATGATGACAACACTATTTATCAGAAGCCTTCTACTCCGTAAAATACTTTGTTTGCTAGCATCTTACAAACTGCCAATGTTTACCAAGTACACATCCACTCACACGTAGGGCCTAGATGTGTTCATATAAGTAAAATGTTTGAAATGTTATTATTGTGGGTTCTAAAATAAACTAAGAAAATAGCTTCCATATCTAAACACGAATGCATACACACAGAGATACACACAGACACACCGGACACACTCACACACACACACACACACACACACACACACACACACACACACACACACACACACACACACACACACACACTAACAAACACACAATAACAAACACACACACGCGCTAACACACACACACACTAACACACTAACACACACACACACACACACACACACTAGCATACACTAACACACAGAAAGTCTCCACGCGACCCACATGCTGAGGTCAACAAATAGACTAATTACAAAGAATAACGTGAGCGATTAGAAGTCAAAACATCTCACGCGCTGATTATGCCACTGAGCAATTGGCCAACCCAAACAAGAAGCTCTTCAGTTGACTTCTTAATCCCATTACAATCGCGTACCGCGCAGTCAGCGGCTGTGCTAAAACAAGTGACAACGAATACGCACAGTGCGAAAACAGAATCTGCTTGTGACAGTGTGCACGGTTAAGATTTATGGTGTACATTTTCGTTTGCGTTTGAAGAGTGACTGCGTAGATAACTTGTTGGACGCATTTTCTGTTTTCTTGAGAACAATTTCTGCACCCAATTATTCTTATTTCTTATGTGCAAGGAAAGTGTTGCGCGTTATAGCTGCTGTGAAGATCGTTGTTTGCATATGTGTTTTTACATTTAGTCAAGTTTTGATTAAATGTTTTAACATAGGCCAGGGACGAGGGTGGTGGTGTATGTGTGTAAGTGTCTGTGTGTCTGTGTTTATTTAGGCCACAAAAAAAATTGTCTGTTTCTGGTCACCCGACCGACCCTAAATTTCGGCGCCGACCCTAAACTTTTTTTTTCCAAACTCAAAATTTAAAAAAAAATTTTGGTGGTAAAGGACAGGGTGAGAAAATGAACAACAAAAACGTGTGAAAACGAAAGTCCGCTGACGATTTGTAAATGTGTTGAGTGTCTTGTCTCTATGTATAGTGAATCCAGTCTCTTTGCGCGATTTTTAAAGTCAGTTTTATTGGTCTACATTTGGGGTAAAAAAAAAAAAAAATCCCGACCTACCGACCCTATTTTTTTTAGCCATGTTACCAGAAACAGACAAATTTTTTTTTTTTTGGCCTTATGAGCAGAGTGATTCAGAAAGAAAAAAACCTACTGGGCCGATCTTTATGACACTTTACATTTAAAATCTAAGTGATACCCAAGACGAGTGTTTTCTTCATTTGTTGTATCAATGTCTTTGATGACGTCATATCCGGATTTTAGTGAAAGTTGAGGGGTCACTGTAAAGACCTGCATGACTTTTCAACCAATTCGATAGAAATTTGGTCAAGCAATCTTTGACTCGGTCCAAACTATGGGATTGCATTTCAGCTTGGAAGCATAAAAATTAGTTCAAAAGCTTACTAATTAAAGTTGTAATCAAAATCGAAATTTCACTTACTAATTTAAAAAGAATTGCACTCTATTCCCCAATTTTTCCTGAATCCAAACATAATTAAATAGATATTTCATATTTACTCAGAATTATAGAAAATCGATCGATGTATGCAAATGAGATACTGCGTTCGCAGACTTCGCCGAGACGAGCGCAAACCGAGTCGGCGTTCGATATGGGCTAGCCAAGCCTGACTACTTCTTATTGTCTTTGTGATGAAAGGTTTTCAGTGTTGAATTGTTTTTAGTTTCAGGCCGACAGATTGACTAAATGTGTTGATAACGCTTCACGCGACTTGTTTTTCTTTCCATTAATTTTGATCTTTGTCTTGTTCTTGTTCTATTTCCCTCACTTGTCGCGAATCATAGCTTTAAGACATCGGAAAAAACACGACGTAAGGCTTCCTTTGTTGTACACATTGGTATTGATTTCCTCTGCCCGGCAAGGTCAACGTGTGGGTCGACCACGACCTGGTTTACACCCACGTTTGTTTGTGTGACCTTCCTACGCTTGTAAACAGTCATAGGCAGATATCTTCTTTTGCGTATAAACAATCATACTTCCTTCCAGGTAAACAAATGCGCAAGCCACCATAGATTCGTCAATGCGTATACTCGGGATAAAAGTATCCTTCTATTTTGAACATACACGACGGGCGCAGTGGCGTGGTGGTAAGACGTCGGCCTCCTAATCGGGAGGTCTTGAGTTCGAATCCCGGTCGCTGCCGCCTGGTGGGTTCAGAGTGGAGATTTTTCCGATCTCTCAGGTCAACTTATGTGCAGACCTGCTAGTGACTTAACCCCCTTCGTGTGTACACGCAAGCACAAGACCAAGTGCGCACGGAAAAGATCCTGTAATCCATGTCAGAGTTCGGTGGGTTATAGAAACACGAAAATACCCAGCATACCTCCCCCGAAATCGGCGTATGCTGCCTGAATGGCGGGGTAAAAACGGTCATACACGTACAACTCCACTTGTGCATAAAACATGAGTGAACGTGGGAGTCTAAGCCCATGAACGAAGAAGAAGAAGAAGAAGAAGAAGAAGAAGAAGAACATACACGAAACAACATGAGTCTGGTTGCTTTCTGTGCAGATGAGGGACTTTTAGCTGACTTAAAGCCTGTCATTCACTGGGTGAAGACTACCACACGAAGTATACTTCGCGATGCTGGCCGCAGGAAGCTTTGCACTGAGCTTTGGACTCAATTTAGGACAGGCTTTGACAGATTGACTAGGGTTCGAACTACGAAATTAATTAAGCACAAACATGAGAGAACAAAATAGAAAAAGACAACAACAAGAGTAGAACAGACAAGAAATTCCTCCGAGGTAGGAAAAACACCCCCGTCCTTACCATTCTCACTGCCACCAACTGAGAAGGTTATTTCCCTTTGACCATTAATATGTCCCTCTATAAGTCCTTGTAGAATCTTAATCCACCAATAACTCCCTAACCGTGTGTTTGACTGGTCCAAATTTTTGTAAGGACCGTCTCAGGAATGTATAGAACCTGTTCACCAAGTTTGGTGACGATCGGTCCGTTCATTCTTGAGATCTATATGCGAACACAAACACATCGACCGAATCCTATACACACCCCTATACCGGGTGTGTAAATAAAGCTAAGCTGTATAATTGTATTAATCGTTCCCTAGCGTAATTGACTGGAAGAGTAATATATATGATGATTTGTTAACCGGAGAACGAGATCATTATCCATATAGCTGAAAGCAGACCTGGAAACCCCCATACGATTTCACCGCATTTTGTACACATGATTGTCTAGAATACGATCAGTAGAAATAAAATACGACGAGAACAATTCCTAGACTACTTTTTTTCACAAGCGCATCCCGAAGCCGATCCAGTATTTTAACACATGATTACAGTCATTGTCAGTAAACATTGAAAGAAGCATTTGTTTTAAATGTATTGGTAAACTTAATTAACGGTACGACGGATGCATGTGAATCAAAGAAACAAGAACAGAATAGTGGGCGATGGGGAAGAAGGGGAAAATAGCAATTACTTCCAAGCCTTCATCATCACATTCTCCGTCGTTTTTGTTACAGAATTAAACTTTTCGGAGCATCCAAGATGGCTCTGATTCCAGGCTCCTACGCACGCGCAGCCGGGCTACAGAGTGAAATCAACAAGGTCACCATCACGCGCGTGGCCGGAAGTGAGGTGCAGTTCCGGAGAGCCATCGACTCCTACCAGAAAGACCTTCGTTACAACGTCAACCAGATCGGCCGCGAGCAGAAATTGCTGAGACGTTCCATGAAAAAGTACCACAAGAAGCTCCGAGAAAGCAAGAAAGAGAGAAGGCAACGCGAAGCTAAGGAGAGGGAAGATTCTAACAGACTAAAGCAGAACGCCAGACAGTTAAAGGAAGCCACAGAAGCTGTGAGGCGTAACGTGTTGGTGTTGACAGACCCAAAGGAAGAAGCGAAGGAGGGACATCAGGATGAAGTGGCTCCAGAAGAAAGCTCCGCGTCAGAGGAGCAAAATACTGGGCTTGGGACCCTTCCTGAAAGCCCTGACAGTGGAATCGGAAGCGAAGGGGATGACAAGTTATCTGCTGATTCTGCAGCTGGCAAAGGCGAAGGAGCAAAGCGTAAAGTGTTCATGACTTCTCAAAAAGGCAAGATTCCGTATTTTTTAAAAACCAAGAGAGGGCAGAGAGACAAAATCTCAGGGAACAAGCAGTCTCACGCAC
>NC_090253.1:46374257-46379257 GCF_037325665.1 Littorina saxatilis | reverse complement strand
GCACAGCGCAATCGCTACCGCGCCAAACAGGCTCGTCCCTTTCACTGCCTTTTGCACTAGCGGCGGACTACGTTCAGTTTCATTCTGTGAGTTCCACAGCTTGACTAAATGTAGTAATTTCGCCTTACGCGACTTGTTTTACATTTAGTCAAGTTTTGACTAAATGTTTTAACATAGAGGGGGAATCGAGACGAGGGTCGTGGTGTGTGTGTGTGTGTCTGTCTGTCTGTGCGTGTGTGTGTGTAGAGCAATTCAGACTAAACTACTGGACCGATCTTTATGAAATTTGACATGAGAGTTCCTGGGAATGATATCCCCGGATATTTTTTTCTTTTTTCCGATAAATACCTTTGATGACGTCATATCCGGCTATTTGTAAAAGTTGAGGCAGCACTGTCACACCCTCATTTTTCAATCAAATTGATTGAAATTTTAGCAAAGCAATCGTCGACGAAGGCCGGACTTTGGTATTGCATATCAGCTTTGTGGCTTGAAAACTAATGAATGAGTTTGGTCATTAAAAATCGGAAACTTGTAATTAAAATTATCTTTTTATTAAACGATCCAAAAGCAATTTCATCTTATTCTTCGTCATGTTCTCATTCCAAAAACATATACATATGTTATATTTGGATTACACACAAGCTCTGAAAATTAAAAATATAAAAGTTATGATTAAAATTTATTTTCCGTAATCGATTTAAAAACAATTTCATCTTATTCCTTGTCGGTCCCTGATTCCAAAAACATATAGATATGATATGTTTGGATTAAAAACAAACTCAGTAAGCTAAAAAGAATAGACATACAGAAATTAAAGCGTGTTATCCTGCTCAGCCCAACCACTTCTGCACTATTCTGCCTTTGCCACGAGCGGTGGACTGACGAAACTACGAGTATGTGGTCTTGGTGAAAAAAGCAGTGCGTTCAGTTTCATTCTGTGAGTTCGACAGCTTGACTAAATGTTGTTATTTCGCCTTACGCGACTTGTTTAATCGTACGATGACATTCTTTCTAGTAGTGCATTTACGATTGTACGTATAGAACAGCACCGTTTTTGGTGGCTCCGTGAGCTGGCATAAAAATATGTCACGGGACCCCCTCTAAAAAGTTCATCGTTCCTTTTGCGAACGGTATAGCCGGAATCAGTTGACACACCGTGTTATCTATGAATACGGCTGTAGTGTGTACAGTAACTTAATAAATAGGTGCTTGATAATCATCTACAGATCTTAATGCGTAGCACGTTTTCGAAGATAGACATGTGTGACGTGAAGTGTTTCTTCAACTGATGTCTAACACCTTTGACCTAATTAGACGCTTTCGCAACGCATGAAACAGCCAGGGCGCTCCGGCCACCGTGCACGGACTTCAACCTGTCTGCTTGGGTCAGTCCATCTTCCGTTGACCATTCTGGGCCATTATCCAGTTTTCTTGCGGGCTACTGAATGAAGTGCGCTGTGGAGGCGTCATAGTTGGCATTTCGGTCAATTTGGTAAGTTTTGTTTTGCTCGAATCCAGTGCCCGAAGTTGTTGCTACTTTCATTGTGGTAAACGAGTTAGTCGCTTAGATGAAAAAGGTGCCCCCCCCAAAACAAAAAAAATTTAAAAAAAATAAAAATAAATAAATAAATAAATTGCCAACGATAGAAATGCAAATAACTTCTTCACATGTTGTGTACACTTCAGCGTATGTATGATCAGTTCACAAATGTTTAAGTTCGAAGGTCAATTGGTCTGACTTTTGTGCTTTTTCGAGAAAAAAATTCCAAACTCGGGGATCGACTCAATAGTATTAGGTTTGACATTGGAGCAGTATCACCTCTCTCCCGATTGAAAACTTCCAGACGTTTACCTTTTGAAATAGCTGAAGGTCCAGGTAAACAAAAACAACCCAGATTATCGGTGACCTGAAGATATCAATACCAGCCAAGTTCAGGGCAATCCCCAGACAGTAAAGCGTTCATGTCATTGACAACTCCGTAGTGGTCATTTGGAAGAGAAAATAACAATCGGACCATTAGACCCAAACACCGGAAACTTTGTGGAATAATCATGCACAAACTGACATTTATGCACACCAGCTATGAAGATACTCAAATTGTCTGAAAAAAGACGTCGGTAAGTTTTTAAGTCTTACTTGAAAGTGGTGCGCAAAATGTATCAATGACATGCACGCATTCCTCAATTGGGAATGGCCTGATCTATCCTGTAATTGCTGTATTAAAGTCGCTCATGTGTAATTGCTGCCTTCAAGTCACTTATTGTCCAATGCTGCTTTTTACATTCAATACAGTATTGGCTGAATGTTTTAACGAGGGCGGAGGTTTGTCTCAACAGGGGTGTACTATGGTGTGTGTGTGTGTGTGTGTGTGGGTGTGGGTGTGTGTGGGTTTGTCTGTTTGTCTGTATGTCTGTTAGTGTCTGTGTATTCGGTTCCCTTTCGACCCTAGTCTACTGTAAAACCTAACTGATTTTAACACCACAAGGTCCAACGACTTTGTTAAAGGGGCTTGCTGGGATAGTTAGGTTCTGACGATGCCATCACTATACATGTATATACTACCATGTGTCATGTAAATATTTTAAACGACGTTCCATTACAAATTGTGTAGGAAGATATCAGAGCATATACATTAATTACAACTTAAACTAGGCCATTTTTAATGTAAAAATTGACAGAAGTTGAATTCGTCAGAATGGCATCTACGTACGAATGTCCTTTTTCTAATTGGCAAACGGTGACATGTACTCAAAAAAGTGTTTAATAACAGAAATTGACAACCAAACAAAGTTCGTTACGCCTTCTAAATCAGACGTATAATGTTTCTGTATAATCATCTCCTTTCGTCGTCTTTCATAGCTACAACTAATCCTTGCGTATTAGCTTTCCCCGAAGTAGGCTTATATGACCTTAGATTATTAGAACTAATACGTCACGCTACACTATCTAAAGCGACGTTTCTTTGCTTTGGCGTGAACGATTGCACGAGGCTGTGGAAAAGATGGAGGTTCCAAAGGAAGCGTCTTCAACTGGGACGCCTCGACTGCGGGACGTTTTGAGTAAAATACACGTAAGTACAGTAGGTCGGATAAACAGAATACCACATGGCTTGCTGTGTCGTACCAGATTTACACTCGTTGCTTTTTTCAAATACTGAAAAGCTCGCTTTCACTCGCAGTTCAATATTTAAAACAGCGACTCGTGTAAATCTGGTAGGACACAGCAAAGCCATGTGGTAGGCTATATTCTATAAGCCTAACGAGGGACACGATTTCTCGCCTGCCATTTAGATCTGAGGGTCAAAGACAACGATGGCGCACAATGACATTGAGATAGATCCCGTGCTCAACGCGTTGGGGCCTGTGGGAATCTTTGCTTGTCTTCAATGCTTCCTCTACTTCCTCGGCTTCATCCCAGACTCCTTCCTGCTATTCAGCTATGTCTTCACTGGTAAGCCCTACAGCTACGCTAAATTGCATTTAACGAGCTATGCATAACGCTTGGCTCAATAAAGTTGGGTTTTTTTATCGTGTCTTTGTGTTACATGTGTTAGAAATACGATGTGGTGCCAAACGAAACATTTCCATGTTTGTATAAAATGAAAATGGACATTAAACTTTTTTTTATCTTAGCTTATTGTGTTTCCAAAGCTAGTGACAAGGAATTTTCAGATCTCGAAAGAAACTTCTTCTTCTTCTTCTGCGTTCATGGGCTGAAACTCCCACGTTCACTCGTGTTTTTTGCACGAGTTGATTTGTACGTGTATGACCGGTTTTACCCCGCCATTTAGGCAGTCATACGCCGCTTTCGGAAAAAGAAAAAAAAGAAAATGTGTTTGACTGCATTGTAATTTTTTTTTTTAAAGTTTTTTAATTTTTTTTTTACATATTCAGAACGTCTGGTGGTTACTTTCCGTACCATTGCACTTTTCGTTTTAGCCGGTGTAACATGAGAAAATTACTCCCACGAGATTTTTACTCCGGAGTAAAAATTTCGCACGAAACTTGTACTCCCTTTACGAAAAACTTACTCCCCGATAACACGCAAAAATTACTCCCCAAGACAGGTGTGTTCCGAGTCAACATTTCGGTCGAAAATGTTACTCCCCTGACGAATAAATAACGAATATATTATTCCACCCTAACACGAGCAATTTACTGCCCACACCAGGTGTACACAACTTGTACTCCCCTGTCCCCTGTTAGTCTTGGTGGTGGAAGGGGTGGAGGGAGGGTAGCGCGACATTTGTTTGCGCGAGATCACATATTGGCATTATCCCTTCGCCCGTATCCCATTTTCGCGTACGACATTTTTACTGGAAGTAACAAATTTGGGGAGTCAAAATTTCGTGGAGGGAGTAATTTGTTCGTACCTTGGGGAATTCTTTTCTCGTACAAAAGGTGCACTCGAAGTAAGAATTTCGTACGAAATTTTTACTCCGGAGTAAATTTTTCGTGGAGTAAGAATTTCGTATTACAACGGGACCACCGGGACCACGCTGAGCATCGCATCTTCATGGCTGGGGAACTGAATGCTTGTAAAAAGATCATTTGTAATTGCTATTTACAATCAAACACTCAAAGACCATAAGACTCAAAGATTTGAATGTCCTTATAAAAACAAGGAAAATTGCCTCGCAGTGTCAGGCGGTTTAAAACATAAATAACATCTCAATCACTAACAGTTTAAAATTCCACTAAAAAGATCCATAACATTCTTTGCAATCACTCATGTATACAGACACCCACATTTACACACGCAGGCTCGTCCGCGCGCACATATACACACACACACACACACACACACACACACACACACACACACACACACACACACACACACACACACACACACACACACACACACACACACTAACTCTCTTCCTTGTATTCTCTCTCTCGTCTCCACTTTCCGTTATTAAACTTACAATGAATTAAAAATGCTCAGCGTAGACTGTGTTGTACACTGCCTAAAATTAGAATATCTTAAAAGTTCA
>NC_090253.1:46209257-46369257 GCF_037325665.1 Littorina saxatilis | reverse complement strand
GCTGGGTAGCATCGGGTAAATTCTTTCTAGTCCCAACCAATATGGGACTCCCCCTAACCCGCGGGGGGTACATATTTGCACCGTTCCGTGACATGTGGGACGAGTTCATGAAGAACTTGTCCCAACATTATGTCCCAGGCTGCTATGTGACTGTGGACGAGCAGCTGGTGCCCTTTAGGGGACGCTGCAGCTTTCTGCAGTACCTGCCATCCAAGCCGGATAAATATGGCATAAAAGTCTTCTGGGTGGCAGATTCTCAGTCCAATTACTTTCCATTGAAGGGCATCCCTTGTTTGGGGCGAGCAGCTGGTCAGCCAAGGACTATCAATCTGGGGCGCAATACTGCCATTGATCTGGTCACGCCTTTCTTCAAAAGTGGGCGAAATGTCACATGTGACAATTACTTTACAGACCATGTCCTCACGGAAACACTTCTGAAGAATGACTTGACCACAGTTGGCGTTGTCAGGCAGAACAAGCGGTTCTTGCCAGACTCCTTCGAGAGTAAATAAAAGTTGCCTCTCCATGATAGTCGCTTCATGTTTGACAAGAACCATACACTTGTACAATACCAGAGCAAAAAGAACAAGCAGGTTGTGTTGATCAGCACTATGCACGACACTGGTGTCATTGATGCAACGCCAGCAAACACAAACAGAAAACCAGAGATAGTTCTATTCTATAATGACACAAAAGGAGCTGTCGATACAGTCGATAAAATGGCACATGGTATATATAATATATACACCATAAAGCGCAGAACGCAAAGGTGGCCAATGGTCATGTTTTTTAACATCCTTGACCTGTCCAACATTGCAGCTCGTGTCATCTGGAAGCTGCGTTTCCCAGAGCACAAGCTCTCAAAAGATGACGAGCGTGCTCCATTCATTAGGGCCATCAGTGAGGAACTTTTATAGGCTTACATAACACATCACCCCACCCCTCCCCCCTCCCCCCCCACACACACACATACACGCACGCGCTCACACACACACACAAATACACGCAAGCACACGTGCATTCACATCACACACACCGAACAAACACACACACACACAAACACTCGCACGTGCGCGCGCACAGACACACACACATACACACTCACACACACACAAAGGTTAAACACACGAGTCTCCACACATAAACGTTTTCACTGCAATGTATTACTTTGGTTTTCAACAGTACGTTATTCATGACTCGTTATCTACAAAGCCGCCATTGATTCATCACCATCTGAGCGATCGAGAAGAAGAAGAAAGAAGATTCATCACCACAACCGGGTTGCATAAAAGTGCTCTTTTAGACAAAACAATAACTTTCAAAACAATATCATCACTGAAAATACGCACAACAAAATTAAATAGCCCATTTTGGAGTTACCCCCACACACACACACAAACACACACTGGCACACACACACAAACACACTCACTAACACACAGACGCACACACACACACACACAGAGAAATATTTCAACTTGGACACAAAATAAATATCAACTGTCTTGTTGCATGCTCTCTGTGCAGCTTTGGAATTCCTGGTCTCTTTTCCCGCAAAAAAACCATGATCACATGATGTATGACTCTCTTGGAGAATATGGGTCGTGGAGGACCCGCACCATCGGTTGAGGAATAAACACTTCGGGGCCTCTATAACAAATATGGGCCATGGACGACCCGCATCGTCGGTTATGCAAGGGTTTATGTGTGTTCTGGCGAAGGTTAAAAATGAAACCAGCGTTGGCCTGGAACAAGACAGTTAATGCATGAGCTTTGCATTCAAGCAAACACTATCGAAAGCATAACTAATTTGTTTTCCTGAAACCACACAGAGTGCTTGTTCAAGAACCACAGATGAGGTATACTTGATATCCAGATTAAAAATGAAACCAGCGTTAAACAAGACAGTTAGTGCATGAGCTTTGCAGTCAAGCAAACACCATCAAAAGCCTGATTAGTTTGTTGTTTTTGTTCTGGAACCAAAATCGAACAGGGTATAGGCCTGGTATCCGTTACGGCAGGCGTGGAACTGTTCCCGTCTTCCAAGCGGGCTCTGTTCAGCGGGTTCTTCAGCACCCTGTGGTGGGCAATGTGCATCGCCAGTCTCGCGCCCTTAGCCTACCTCCTGAGGTCCTACTCGTGGAGAATTCTGCAGCTAGCACTGTCCTGGGGTCCTGCTCTGGTGCTTGTACTCGCCATGTAAGTTGAACTGCCTACATTTTGCTTCAAGCTTTTGGCAAGGTTTTCCACGGATTTCATTTTGCTTTAGGCTTATTAAGCTTTGACATATACGTGGGAAAACCAAAGCAGACACAGAAAGAAAACTCGCGAAGAAGAAAAATTAGGCAACTGTCACGATGCTAAGTACAAGCAACGAAAACATGAATAATATGCTGAGCAGAGAGGAAGTAAGTGTGACAACTCAGTCAGTCCGTTCATGTAATGTAAGATTCGATTTTGAAACTAACCATGCTTGACAATTGGACCCAACATATTAAAACCAGCAATCTTAGATTCCATGCATGCTGTTCCATGTTTTCACGGCCCAAGAAAGAAACAACTTTATCGACCTGCACAACATTCGAAAAACAACCGGATTAGTAGACTGAATTTGTTAGAGTAACGTTATACTTTAAAGATTATTTTGTCATTATTCCAGTTTCATCAAGGAACCCGTTCGATGGCTTGTGGCCAATGGCAAGATCGACGAGGCAGAAGAAGTGCTGAAACAAGCTGCACGATTGAATCGTAAAGACCCTCAAAGCATCCTCCACGTTTTTCACAGCCTCAGTCGGCACGAATCAGAGCCACCTTTACTTTCAGTCAACGGAGAGAAACATCCCCTTCCCGGAGAGACCACAGCGAAAGAAGAAGAGAAGCAAGGGCCCAGAAGTTCCTTCTTTGAAGAAGGTGAAGGACATCATCAGAAGGACTGGACAGGGTCTGTGGAAGTCTTGGAAGAGAAACTCAGCTTCCTTGATCTTCTCAGGCACAGGCTGCTGAGAAAACATATTTTGCTGTCTGTCTTTATATGGTAAGACAATATTGTAAGGGTTACTCCTAAGCCCTAAGCCTTCTTTTCCTATTTCTGAATGTTGTTGTAAAGTATTGTTACTTTAGGTCAGTATTTTTTTTTTAAAGGAAGATGCAAACAAACCGAGAGAGAAAGAAAGAGAACAAGAACAAGAACAATTCTGTATTTAACGAGGGTAATAGAGTAAGCAGTGATCTGCTTTTTTACATCTGGCCCTCGCCCTAAAGAGGGACTAGTCTAAAATTGCTAAAGAATAAGCAAGTAAAGAAAACTTTCTTTCTTTCTTTCTTTATTTGGTGTTTAACGTCGTTTTCAACCACGAAGGTTATATCGCGACGGGGAAAGGGGGGAGAGGGGATAGAGCCACTTGTCAATTGTTTCCTGTTCACAAAAGCACTAATCAAAAAGTTGCTCCAGGGGCTTGCAACGTAGTACAATATATTACCTTACTGGGAGAATGCAAGTTTCCAGTACAAAGGACTTATCATTTCTTACATACTGCTTGACTTTCTTTCTTTATTTGGTGTTTAACGTCGTTTTCAACCGTTCAAGGTTATATCGCGACGGGGAAAGGGGGGGATGGGACAGAGCCACTTGTTAATTGTTTCTTGTTCACAAAAGCACTAATCAAAAAATTGCTCCAGGGGCTTGCAACGTAGTACAATATATGACCTTACTGGGAGAATGCAAGTTTCCAGTACAAAGGACTTAACATTTCTTACATACTGCTTGACTAAAATCTTTACAAACATTGACTATATTCTATACAAGAAACACTTAACAAGGGTAAAAGGAGAAACAGAATCCGTTAGTTGCCTCTTACGACATGCTGGGGAGCATCGGGTAAATTCTTTCCCTTAACCCGCGGGGGGTAAGTAAAGAAAACTACTACAACATGATTATAATAAAATGAAAGTAAGAACATATCATCAATTTACATACAATACATTGCTTAAATGAAAAATGTAAGTTCATTTGACATGAGTTAAGAATTATAGAGTAGATTGCACTGACGCAACAAAGCTGTAAATGCCATGCCCATTGACATACACTGCATTCGAAAAAAATCAGTGTATATAAAAATAATAATACATTGTTAAAAAGCACCGGTTGTTGGTTTTAACAACCATTCTAGCGACAACAGATGTTTATTTAGACTTCATGAGATAAGACGTATATCTGGTCTTAAAAACGTTTGTGCTGCTAGAGAGAGAGATGTCGAAGTACAAAGCTTTCTATATACCGAAGCATGCACGATCGCGCAAAGTTCTCGCTTCTGGAAGTCCGATAGGGAGTCCACTGCATTAATTTTGTCAGAGTCAGGGATACCTTGACTCACACTGCACACCAATACCATGCATCATATAACATCATGATTTGATCAGACCTTCAGTCTGTTGTTTTCTTCCGTGTGGTGACAGATATTGTAAGTCAATAAAACGTGCGTGACGGCCCTTTTCAGCACTAGACAGTCCAAGAATGAAAAAAAAACCAACACAACGGTGTTTGAAACTGTTCATCCTAAGTAAAAGCGGACTACTCGAGACACTATTCTCAGATCTTCTTCCAGTTCTTCTTTTACAACTCGATCAGCGTACCGATCTTTGCTGATCGGGGGTAATGTCCGAAGACGAAATGGCATGTTTCTGATGCTTGGTCATGCTGTCTGACTGGTCGACGAACCAGCGTGTGCTGAAATCATACATGAGCACAACATCATCACGTTTGCAGTACAAACTCTGAGTGCCAATATGTTTTTCAAGTACAACAGTATCAAAAGATTCATTTCTTCTTCTTTCGCGGAGAACTTGAGTCTTTGTTTACGGCGGTCTCTCAGTTCGGCACTAACCAGCAGCTTGATGTGTCTGATGTTAACACCTCTTTCAGACGTTATCTTTTCCATGTGTGCCAGACTCTCACTGTTGTCGTCTGTCTGATCATAGACCATTTATCTTGGACCGCCAACTAGCTCTCTCTCCGCTCTTTCTCTCTATTACGAGGTAGTGGCCTCTCGCATTTAGGAACCTACGCTTACATGGCCTTTCAGAAATCAGGGGGATGTCATATCCGGTGTCGATTGTAAACATGGACGAAGTTGCCGAGGTAAGTTCTGAAAATGCTAAAATAAACTCAGCTAAAGTGCATATGGAACATGTTTTTCGATGAGTTTTGTTAAGTTTAGTTTGGAGTTTTGGAAAATCCAGTTCATTGTCACCTCCCATTGTCACAAATAACTGGAGCGTGCTTTCTTTTCACCGTCTTCGAATCGCTGGCCTTTCAAACCGGACGCTAAGCGCCCCTGAAAGTCGAGCGTCGTAACCTCGAAGGGTCACGTGATGAGTTGGCGGTCCAGGCTATTTGGTCTATGGTCTGATTTACCGCACTATCATGCGAACAGTCTTTGGTCTGCCAACCACTTGCGCCCAGTCCGTGAAGTAGCACGCCTTTTCTTGCGGGCGTATCTGTGACGGGGGTTTGCCGCCTCCACGCGCCCACTGGTAATGTCGACTCGCCATCTTGTTGCTCTGCGGAGTTGAAGCGAAGCACGACGACAGGTTTGTCGCCTTCGCCTGTCACCTTCCAGGAGATAAGAGCGTGGTCCGCGATAATGGTGGTCAGAATAGACTCCACAGTTTTAGGTAGGCCTAAAACTGACATCTTAGTGGCTGTTGTTGCTGAAAATGTTGAACTTTTGTCACAGCAAATGTGTTCGTCGAGATCGAGAGAGAGAGAGATCGAGAGAGAGAGTGCAAGAATGCTCTTATTCCACGTGAAAGGCGCTTGATCTTTGGCACGTGGCCAAGTGAAAGCATGCTCATAATTCAACGTGAAAGCGTGAATGTGATGATGAGAGTCGTTTACAGTAGAAGGAGCTGGGTATAGATATATTTGACTTGCCTTGACGTGCGCTTTATTTTTTTCTTTGCACACACACACATACACCCACACACACCCACACACACAAACACACACACACCCACCCATCCCACACACACACACTACACACTACACACACACACACACACACACACACACACACACACACACACACACACACACACACACATAGGTTTGTGGATAGCCTGATCTACAACGCCCTGTACCTGATGTCGGACCAAATGGCTCTCGACCTCTACACCAGCTTCTTCCTCAACTCTCTTGTCGAAGGGGCCTCTTGTATTCTTATGGTCTTCATGCTGAGCAGGTACAGTTTGAATGTGAGGGCTATCTCCCGATATTATAGCCCCCTGGGAGTGACGTCATATTCTGATGTGAGGGCTATCTCCCGATATTATAGCCCCCGGGAAGTGACGTCATATTCTGGTGTGAGGGCTATCTCCCAATATTATAGCCCCCTGGGAGGGACGTCATATTCTGGTGTGCGGGCTATCTCCCAATGTTATAGCCCCAGGGGAGTGACGTCATATTCTGGTGTGAGGGTTATCTCCCGATATTATAGCCCCCTGGGAGTGACGTCATATTCTGGGGAAAGAAAAGTTTGTTTTTAGTTTCATCGAGTGTACTGCAGTTACCTGGCTGCAGACTTTCCATCGCTCGGAGTTTAGTCAAGAAGTTTGTTTTATGTTTGGTTGGTTAAATGCTTGATCACTTGTTTAGTTAGTGAGTGAGTGAGTGAGTGATCGAGTCAGTAAGTTAGTTGGTTGCTTGGTTGATTACTTAGTTAGTTGCTCGGTTGGTTACTTGCTTGGTTGGACATGTGCTCAGTTGTTTGATTGAATGTAGACAAAATGAATTTAAAGAGATCTCGGTTCCGACCTTGAGCCCGATGAATTAAATAGTGGGGAATTAAATCATATACCCGCAACAATGAACAATGAGCAATGAGCCTGGATACGTTATGTGCACAGTGAGAATTTTATTTATTCAACTAAATTAGTAAAACCCTGGCCAGATCTGAGATGGACAGCCGAACTGCTTTAACGAGATGGAGTCAGTTTGAAAGTAGACTGCTTACAGAAATAGTTGCACAGCCGAACTGCTTTCACGAGATGGAGTTTGAAAGTAGACTGCTTACAGAAATAGTTGCACAGCCGAACTGCTTTCACGAGATGGATTTGAAAGTAGACTGCTTACAGAAATAGTTGCACAGCCGAACTGCTTTCACGAGATGGAGTTTGAAAGTAGACTGCTTACAGAAATAGTTGCACAGCCGAACTGCTTTCACGAGATGGAGTTTGAAAGTAGACTGCTTACAGAAATAGTTGCACAGCCGAACTGCTTTAACGAGATGGAGTCAGTTTGAAAGTAGACTGCTTACAGAAATAGTTGCACAAGCATGACCACATGTGTGTACTGAGCACTGCACGTCTGAAGTTATGATCTATGGCGGGTAGTTTGGGTGGAGATGATGATGATGATGATGATGATGATGATGATGATGATGATGATGATGATGATGACGATGGTGACGATGGTGACCATGGTGATGATGATGATGATGATGATGATGATGATGATGATGATGATGATGATGATGATGACATAGAAGTTTGGGATGTTGTTTTCTGTGTGCGCAGATTTGGCAGAAAGCCGACACTCGTTCTCTTCCACATTATCGCCGGTATTGGCTTGATAGCTAGCAGTGTGTGTTCCCATTACAAAGGTACTGCGCATAGTATAGTATAGTATAGTATAGTATAGTATAGTATAGTATAGTATACTTTATAGTATAGTATAATATTGTATATATATATATGTATAGTATAGTATGGCTTAGCATAGCATATAGTGTAGTATTGTATAGTATCGTATAGTATATTAAAGTATAGTATAGTATAGTGTAGTATTAGTTTACTATAGTATTGTTTACCATAGTATGGTATAGTATGAATAGTGACACAAAACTGACAGAACATTTTTGTGTCGCTGAGAAATATTGTGTTTGTTATTTATGGAGGGCCAACCAGAGTGTTCAATCAGTGAGTCATATTATTCAACAGTGTCTGTCTGCATGGATGGCTGGATGGCCGTGGGACCAGTGGCCCCTTGTCCTAAATCAACGCGATGTAAACGTAACCGAGTGTCGGAACACAATAATCACCTTTGGAGGCATATAACCCAGTCAAACAGGATTAAGAATGTTAGAGCTGATTTCTATGCCCTATAAGTTGTGGGTACGCAAAGGTTCCCAGGAACATAATATACAGAAACAGCGGCAGCCAGACCCTGTCACAAACAGAACTACAATTCACAGGTGTGAGCGACGTAGAAACCGGCACGGTTGGCCTAGTGGTAAGGCGTCCGCCCCGTGATCGGGAGGTCGTGGGTTCGAACCCCGGCCGGGTCATACCTAAGACTTTAAAATTGGCAATCTAGTGGCTGCTCCGCCTGGCGTCTGGCATTATGGGGTTAGTGCTAGGACTGGTCACATGGTCCGGTGTCAGAATAATGTGACTGGGTGAGACACTGACTGATGAAGCCTGTGCTGCGACTTCGGTCTTGTGTGTGGCGCACGCTATATGTCAAAGCAGCACCGCCCTGATATGGCCCTTCTTGGTCGGCTGGGCGTTAAGCAAACAAACAAACAAACAAAAAAGCGACATAGAAGAAACGTCGAGCTACGTACACAAAGCTCGCGTTCTTCCACGGTCGACAACTGCAGAGTCTGCCTTGAAGGGTGACGCAGTAGTCTCCCTGTCTCATAAGCATAGGAGGGAGTGGGGGCGGGTGAGTGAAATGAAAGTTTTACGCCCTCACGGCAAAGCCATTAGGGGCATGTTACACGGGAAAACCCGGCTTTGTATGAAAATAAAAAAATAAAAATGCGGGGGAGGGGGGGGATGTAGACAGCTGGCTGCCGGCTGCTAGAGGAGACCTGAAATGGGCTTGGGACCTGGTTGGGTCGTCTTGGGTCAGTGCTGAAATGGTTACTTTTTTGGCTGTTGGCCGAACGGACACCCGGGCTTCATATTTTTGCATGCATGTATTCGTGTTTCCAAGGCCTGAGGCTTTCGCTGTGACCCTGGGATCTTTATCGTGCGCATGCGTGCACACGGGGGTGTTCGGACACCGAGGAGAGTCTGCACAAAGTTGACTCTGGGACACACATCCCGCGCCGAACTTGGGGGTTGAACCCACGCGGATAGTAACAACCGGTTTTAAAGCCAGCGCTTCTACCGACTGGGCAAACTCCCCCCCCCCCCCCCCATTTGTTGGGGTCAAGAAGTTCCATGGAGGCGGGGGGTATGGAGTAACTCATAGTGTTTTGCTCAGAACATTCCCACCCATGCAGAGCCGCGCTATGGGTACGCATTACCGTGAAGCTGGCAGTGGGCGGGTGAGTAGGCTGGTAAATACCGTTGTTGTTGCTGTTTCCACAGACGTATCGGGTGTACACATAACCGGTACGGTCGTCTCCCTGCTCGGCAAGATGGGAATTGGTGGAGCTTTCAATACAATGTACCTGTTCACGCCTGAGATCTTCCCGACAAACATCAGGTATGAAGTATTTTATTCGTGGGGGCGTGGGTGGCCAAGTTGATATAGCGCTGGGCTTGTTTTCACGGGCAGAGTCCAGGCCGGGACGGACACGGGTCAACGTTGAGTGCAGATTCAAAAGCAGTATCCATGTCCCAGCCCCTGGTCAGCGCTGTGACATTAAAAGTCTCGGTCATTCCATCATAATTGCAGGTGGTTGACTACGCCCACATCTGGGTAGCGCGACTCTTCTTGCTGCTAGTTTTCCACTGAGAGGAATCCAGGAAGCGACTCCAATGTTCCAGCAATTAAATTTTGGAAAAAAAACCAATGAAAAGGAAAAATAATATTACTCTAGGCTTGACTCCACAGGGCTCTAACTGCCTGAGCTTAGTCGACTTGTCCATGGTATTGCTGCCATTGGTGCCGGTGTAGGATCCGGTCCGGTCCCCCCTCTGAAGTAGTCCCCCGGGGGACCAATTCGTGGCAAAAACTGCTCTATAATGGTCCCCCCTTAGACATCCAGCCTCGTTTTTCTTGTTACAATGTTAGTAACGTTACCAGCAATTTCAGAGAAAAGAAAGGAAAGAATCAGAGACTGCTTTCATTTCTTCTTATCAGTATTTATTTATTATTCATTTTATTTCATGTGATTTTTCTTTTGAACGGCATTATAAATCAGATCTATTTTATTTTCTGCAAAATATAGTCAAACAAAGAGATTGCTGTCTGTGCACTACATAATACCGGACGAAGATATAGATTGAAAATGGCTTGAATGCCTAAGAAAAACGAGGCTGGATGTCTAAGGGGGGACCATTATAGAGCAGTTTTTGCCACGAATTGGTCCCCCGGGGGACTACTTCAGAGGGGGGACCGGACCGGATCCTACACCGGGTTTGGCTATCAATGGTAACGGGAACGTGACCGGATCACATAATTGTCACATAATTGCTCAATCAGACAAGGCTGTCTCGTTCTCGCTAAATGAAACATTGCTATTCGAACCGCTGAATGGCTGACAGACTATTTGATTTTAACGTTCTCTCATACCTATTCGCCTATTGGGAAAGGGGGGGGGGGGGGGGGCATGCATTGGTAATACGCTGATGCTGTGATATTTTGATTCCAACAATCACTATGTTCTTGCGTTATTCGACTCGCCGGCGTTAGGCTTGTCTAATCAAATTACCGAGGTACCATCATGAGGGTGAAAGGCGAGAGATGATGCGTGCATGTGTTTCAAGTCCTGAGAGTTTTCGCTGTGAGCGTGGGATCCTTATCGTGCGCATGCGTGCAGAGTGTTCAGTCACCTCGAAGAGTCTGCACACAGTTCTCTCTCGGAAATAATGTTGTTTTTTCTCTTGCCCAGACCTGACTGAAACAGTGTATGTGTGTGTGTGTGTGTGTGTGTGTGTGTGTGTGTGTGTGTGTGTGTGTGTGTGTGTGTGTGTGTGTGGAGGGGGGGAGATGCGAAAAGAGCTTACACTGGAAGACCGTGAACAACGACTAACGGGACGCTTAATAGATATGCTTTAAATAAATAGTAGTGATAAAGCTCATTGGATAAACACAAACATTCCGTGTTTTGATATATATAAGGTTCGGGTTTATTATGTTTTGAATAATGCATTTGCCTCTCTTATATTCAAGGAATCGGGCTCTAGGAACATCGTCCGCTTGTGCAACCCTTGGAATGATGATCTCACCTTATGCAAATATTCTGGTAAGTTCTTCCAATGACATGAATGAAACCATGAACATCGTCATGATAGTGTATGGATGGCATCCTAGTTGCTGCAGTAGATCTTGCCGGCACATGGGACATCCTGTTTAAAAAAAGTCGCAACTAAGAAAGAATATGAATTATGAGCTTGTGTTAATACGTGCTTCAGCCTTTTGTTCTTGAATTAATTAGTGCACTAGCATGTGCAATTATGTTTACTGAACATTTTGTTGTTGTGTAGTAAAGTTAAATGTTATATGTTGTTTCATTATACATTTTTGTTTGTTTGTTGATGTTGTGATTGACCAATTAACACGAATTTCTCCTTCGAGATAACACAGTGTTCAATATCCATGTTCTCCTCCTCTTCTTTAATATCATCCACCTCCACCTCCGTGTCACCACAGTGGTACGTAAAAGACCTCGGTCATTCTGCCATAAGTGCAGGTGGCTGATAACACCTAAACACGCACCCACCTGGGTAGCGCCACTCTTGTTGCTGCTAGCTTTCCACTGGTAGGAAGCGACCCACATTTCCCAACATTGGGATAAAACAATAAAGTAAAGTAAATGAAATACAGTGAAATGTTTTGCAGGCAGACTACGCTATCTGGGCGCCAGGAGCAGTGTTCGGGGCTTGCTGCGCGCTGGCCGTACTGTGTCTGCTGGCTCTGCCTGAAAGCAAGGACAGAGAGCTGCCACAGACCACGCATGACGTGGAAATGTGGTATAATGACGTCACTTCCACTAAAAAAAAGTATCGCTGTTGCGAGAGAAGCGGCCAGGAAGAGTCGGACTACGAATTATATCAAACCAAGTAGTGTACCAACATGTTCTGTTCAATAAATCCAAAGGAAAACATTTCTGTCTTCAAACAGTTTTCAGTTTTGATGACTGGTGGATGTGTGAGCATTGTATGTAGTTTTTTTTAAATTTTTTTACTTTTTTTTTTTACATGTAGCCTATATGCTGTACATTACAGGACATCACCTAAACAAGGGGACTAAAACATAAAACAGAACACACTTGGACAATTACAACACGCCTGGGGTGGGGGGGGGGGGGGGGGGTGATCAGAGCTTGGCGGTCGCAGTATCAAAAATATGTACATGTAAAACAAGAAATTCCTCCGAGGTAGGAAAAACACCCCCGTCCTTAGCATTCTCACTGCCACCAACTGAGCAGGCACTGCTAACAAGTGTGGTTATTTCCCTTTGACCATTAATATGTCCCTCTATAAGTCCTTGTAGAATCTTAATCCACCAATAACTCCCTAACCGTGTGTTTGACTGGTCCCAATTTTTGTAAGGACCGTCTCAGGAATGTATAGAACCTGTTCACCAAGTTTGGTGACGATCGGTCCGTTCATTCTTGAGATCTATATGCGAACACAAGCAAACAAACAAACAAACACATCGAGCGAAACCTATACACACCCCTATACCGGGGGTGTAAAAAGCATTGTAGGTTTACTGTTCTGAAGAAAACAGCTGACAGACGAAATGCACAATTTTAAATAAGGCGTTAAATAAATCACTTTGGATGCGTCAGGCTGTGCACAGCTGCAAGAAGCGTTAGTGCATTTGGCTACTAAACTCTTCAAAATTATCTGTCTACTGTCTGCCTGCCTGCCTGCCTGCCTGTTTGTTTGTCTGTCTGTCTGTCTGTCTGTCTCTCTGTCTGTCTCTCTCTCTCTCTCACGCACACACACACACACACACACACGCACGCATACACACTGCCACTCACCCACCCGCACACACATCTGCATGTACTCGCACACAAAACAAGTATCACACAACGTCTGTCTGACTGCCTGTCTGTCGGTCTGTCTGTACGGTTGTCTGTCTCTTTTTCTCTGTCCCCCTCTCTCTCTCTGTCTCCCTCTCTCCTTTCTCTCTCTCTCTCTCTCTCTCTCTCTCTCCCTCACACACACACACAAACACACAGACACACACACACAGACAGACAGACACACACACACACACACACACACACACACACACACACACATCTGCATGTAATCGCTCACAAAACAAGTAGCACACAACGTCAAACAAGTACAGGTAGGTTAACTTTTTGGGGTAATCTTGAACTTTAGTGTGTTAAATTCATAGCTCAGAATTCAGTGGCATTCTTTACTTATTTTTGATACAAGTCCCTGTAAACAAGCCAAAGAACATTTGTCGTGAAATTAATTGACGGATTGAGCTCCAAACTTAAGCATAATTAATTTGGTTGTTTGATCAACGAAAATGATGCCAAAAGGCTTACTTTTTCAACCAAGGGATATCATTTACACGACAGAGTTACATCCCCTGTCGCAATTCACGGATAGTTCCGTATAAATTTGACGCATGTAAACAAAATGCAATCGTACACAGGTACAGTTCATTCCGTGACTTCAAAGGGATCTAAAAATGACTTGGTTCTGCAAATTTGGAGGCTTAGATGCCTCTGAATTCTGAGCTCTGAATTTAACACACTAAAGTTCAAGATTACCCTTTTTTGTATGTGCAATATACATGTCACCCATTATTAAAGAAAAGGGGAACAGATTTGATGTTGAAAATATCGACCCATTACTTTTTAAAGTGGCATTTGTAAAGTCTTTGAAGAATGCGTTCAATCACGAGTTTTTGAATATTTCATGTTCTTGAACCCTACCAGTCCGGATTTATTCCAGGAGATTCCACCTTTTTGTCAAAATTGGCACGGTATGAAAAATCCTCATTTACTGAATTGGTAGGTGGTTGGAACTGTATTTTTAAGGCCGTAGCGGAACGGTGTGACTATGTAACTGCATTCTGATCATCATCGGTCCATGCCGTATCGCTACCGGCACGGTTGGCCTAGTGGTAACGCGTCCGCCCCGTGATCGGGAGGTCGTGGGTTCGAACCCCGGCCGGGTCATAACCTAAGACTTTAAAATTGGCAATCTAGTGGCTGCTCCGCCTGGCGTCTGGCATTATGGGGTTAGTGCTAGGACTGGTTGGTCCGGTGTCAGAATAATGTGACTGGGTGAGACATGACGCCTGTGCTGCGACTTCTGTCTTGTGTGTGGCGCACGTTATATGTCAAAGCAGCACCGCCCTGATATGGCCCTTTGTGGTCGGCTGGGCGTTAAGCAAACAAACAAACAAACAAACCAAGAAAAAAGCTGGTCTGTCAACAAACATCCTAATATATTGTTTTGCGTATTTAATTTTCTTTCTTGCTTCCCTTAACCATTGTGTGTGTATGTGTATGTGTGTGTGTGTGTGTGTGTGTGTGTGTGTGTGTGTTTGTGTGTGTGTGTGTGTGTGTGTGTGTGTGTGTGTGTGTGTGCTTCAGCAAAACAAGCTGTGTTTCACACCGGTCTGCGAAAGAGTGTCACCACAAGATACAAGATACAAGATACAAGATATTTATTCACCAATTTTGCAAAAGGATTTCATCTTGGCACGGCACGGTAAAAATAAAATAAAAACCAACCAGACACATATGCAGACACACATCACCATGCATGCATACATACGTACATTACACTGTCATGCACACACAGACACAACTCACACACACACACACACACACACACACACACACACACACACACACACACACACACACACACACACACACACACACACAATTATTTACATTCTCACACATAACCAGCCACATATCTACATCACAAATTCACATCGTCGCCTTGTAAACGTAAAAACCATATCAGTTTAAAAGGGGTGCCAGTAATATCAATACAACATTAGTGAATACTAGAACAATACCTAAAATTTATAATCCATTTAAAAGTAAGTAGTACATGTAATTATTATCATTTAGTCAGATCATCACATAAAATTATATAATCATGATCTAGACAGTTTAAAACAACAGTATTAACAGACTATCACAGATCCACTCAAGCACCTGAACTTAGAGTCGCATTGCACAAAACTACTACCATCACAGAACTACTCCAGCACCTAAAAAATAAGGACCATTCCACATTGCACATATTTCCACTATCACAAGTTATGAGAACAGTAATGGAATGCAGTGAAAGGACTAAGTAACAAAAGAACCCCCCCCCCCCCCCAATCCTATAACTACAGTATATTACAACGTCTTCACTACAGGAGTTGTCAGTACAGCATGGGGGATGAAGCTAGAGCGAAAGCGACTAGTTCTGGCTTTCAAAGCTCTGTAGCGCCTACCAGATGGAAGAGGCTCGAAGAAGTGGTTTGCCGGGTGGGAGGGGTCGCGAACAATCTTTCCTGCTTTTCGACCTGAGCGCAACTCAAAGATAGAGGCAACGGAAGGGAAGTCACAGCCCGCGATTTTGGAGGCTGTCCGCACAATGCTCTCCAGTAGCTGTTTCTCTTTCTCAGTGGTGCTGCCATACCAGACCGTGATAGAAAAACACAGGGTGCTCTCAACGACTGCGCGATAGAACTGCGCCATGATTTGCTGTGACATACGGAACTTGCGCAACTGTCTCAGGAAGTGCAGCCGCTGCTGGCACTTCTTAATGATGGACGTGGTGTTCCCGTCCCATTTCAGGTCTTCAGAGATCAGTGTGCCGAGAAATTTGAATGAAGAGACCTGTTCTACAGCTTCCCCATTTATTTCAAGGGGCAAGATGGGGTCTTTCTTTCGTCGAGGGTCGATAACGACTTCTTTTGTTTTAAGAACGTTTAGCTCGAGATCATTTTCAGAGCACCACTCAACCACTCTTTGAACCTCCCCCCGGTAAGCGTCCTCATTGGAGTCAGAAATCAGGCCTTCAATGGTGGTGTCGTCTGAGAATTTGATTATGTATGTGGATGGGTGAGCGGAGGTGCAGTCGTTGGTGAAAAGGGTGAAGAGTAGAGGGGACAGAACACAGCCCTGCGGGGCACCAGTGTTTAGAGTGAGTGAGGCAGAGAGTGAGTTGTTGAGTCGGACGACCTGAGGACGGTCAAGCAAGAAGTCTAGAAGCCAGTGGCAGAGAGAGAGAGGGACATCGAGACCAATCAGTTTGTGGAGGAGCTTGTGAGGGATGATCGTGTTGAATGCGGAGGAATAATCAATGAACAACATTCTAGCGTAGGTGCGAGGGTTCTCAAGGTGCTGCAAGACAAAATGAAGACCCATGGCGACGGCATCATCGACGGACCTGTTGGCTTGGTAAGCAAACTGGAGTGGGTCAGACAGGTGACCCGTGAAAGCCCGCAGGTGCCGCAGAATCAACCGCTCCAGGACCTTCATGATGACAGATGTCAGTGCCACAGGGCGGAAGTCATTCAGCTGAGTTACCTTGGGCTTTTTGGGGACTGGGACAATTACTGAAGACTTGAAGCACCGTGGCACAGACATCTGCTGCACAGAAGTGTTAAAAATGTCAGTAAAAACAGGCGCGAGCTGGTCAGCACAGGACCTCAAGGTCGATGTTGAGACAAGGTCAGGACCAGAAGCCTTTCTTGGATTCTGTTTACGGAAGAGACCCCTGACCTCACTCTCCTGGATGGTAAATGCCGGCGCCAAAAGAGACGCATCGTCAGGGAGAGGAGGGCGGTAACCGAGTGAGGGGTTCTTCTGGTCAAACCTACTATAAAACACATTCAGTTTGTCAGGTAAGTCAGGGTCAACATTGTCTGAAGGCGCAGCCTTGTGCTTATAGTTTGTGGCCTGCTGGAGGCCTCGCCAGACCTCACGGGTGTTGTTCGAGGAGAAGTGGTCTTCAATCTTCTGGCGATAGGTAGTCTTTGCATGGCGGATCTCACGTTTGACCTCTGCCTTGGCCTGCTTGTACCGCACCTGGTCGTCGCTCTTGAAAGCATCGTTCTTAGCGTCAAGTTTGACCTTGACCTCACGACTGAACCAGGGCTTGTTGTTACCATATATGCGTACAGTCTTAGTTGGAATGCAGACCTGCTCACAGAAGGCAATATATGAGGTAACAGTATCAGTGTATTCATCTAAGCTATCACAATTGTCCCTGAACACGCCCCAATCCGTGGCCTCAAAGCAACCTTGCAGCGTCTCGGAGGCCTCACTAGTCCATTTCTTGACCGTTTTTGTAACCGGCTTAACAGCCTTGAGTCTTTGTCGGTAGGTCGGAGTGAGAACCACCATTGCATGGTCGGAGTTGCCGAGGGGTGCTCTGGGCACTGCACGATAAGCGTCTTTGATTGTGGTATAGCAGTGGTCAAGAGTGCTCTTATTTCTTGTGGGGCAGTGTACATGCTGGTAGTATCTGGGCATAGGCTTACGCAGGCTAGTGTGGTTAAAATCGCCTGTGATAATAATAGCACTGTCAGGGTAGGCCGTTTCAGCTGCAGTAACATGAGTGTACAGTTCATTCATGGCCTGAGGGGCGTTAGCCTCTGGTGGTACGTACACGGCAATGAGAACAACGGAGGAAAACTCACGTGGCGAATAGTGCGGCCTGCAGTTGATTGTCAGATGTTCGAGACGTGGGGAGCATGACTGAGAGACCACTGTAACGTCCCTGCACCAGCGATCGCTGACCATGAAGCAAACACCACCACCCTCCGCTTTTCCAGACAGTTCGTGAGAGCGGTCGCCACGGTAAACAGAGTAGCCAGGGGGAGTAACCGCTGCGTCAGGTTTGTCATGCTTGAGCCAGGTTTCAGTCAGACATAAAACAGAAGCATCGCTAAATTCACGATTAAAAGACAGTAGGTGGAAAAGTTCGTCGGTCTTGTTGTTCAGAGAACGTACGTTGGCAAGGACGATGGCAGGGAGGGGGGGGCGGTGGGCACGTCGCCGAAAGCGGACCAAAACACCGCCACGCCTACCACGCTTACGTATCGTCGGGCGCCTGTGGTTCGAGTCAGGCAAAAATGGTGGCAGTGAGCTCGAGGGTGTAGGCCTATTCAAGGTCGGGTCAGTGACGACAAAATCGTCTGAAGTGTAGAGAAATGACGGCTTGTACTCACAAGACGAAGATGCCAAAATGTCCAGGAGATCTTTGCGGCTGTATGCAATCACACTTTCAGTCATTCCACTCAACACAGCCCGTACAAACAGGACAACAATCAGCCACCGTCGAACCATGTCGCCATACAACGGCGCCATTTTTAGAAACTCACTAACTCACCTATCCTGTTCGACTTGGTCTACTCTGTCGGAGGAGGATACGATTTGTTTGTTTGTTTGTTTGTTTAACGCCCAGCCGACCACGAAGGGCCATATCAGGGCGGTGCTGCTTTGACATATAACGTGCGCCACACACAAGACAGAAGTCGCAGCACAGGCTTCATGTCTCACCCAGTCACATTATTCTGACACCGGACTAACCAGTCCTAGCACTAACCCCATAATGCCAGACGCCAGGCGGAGCAGCCACTAGATTGCCAATTTTAAAGTGTGTGTGTGTGTGTGTGTGTGTGTGTATGTGTGTGTGTGTGTGTGTGTGTGTGGGGGGTGTGTGTCTGTGTATAAGAGAGAAAGAGAGAGAGAAAGAGAGAGTGAGAGAGTGGGTGTGTGTGTGTGTGTGTGTGTGTGTGTGTGTGTGTGTGTGTGTGTGCGTGCATGAGTCTGTACTCGTGTGTGCGTGTGTGTGTGTGTGTGTGTGTGTGTGTGTGTGTGTGTGTGTGTAAGAAAGACTGAGAGAGAGGGAGAAAGAGTGTGTGTGTGTGTGAATGTGTGTGTGCATGTCCTAGCATGCACTAACCCCATAATGCCAGACGCCAGGCGGAGCAGCCACTAGATTGCCAATTTTAAAGTCTTAGGTATGACCCGGCCTGGGTTCTAACCCACGACCTCCCGATCACGGGGCGGACGCCTTACCACTACCCCAACCGTGTATGTGCGTATGACTGTGTGTTTTGTGTGTATGAGATTTGTGTGAGTCAATGTGTGTGTGTGTGTGAGTGTGTGTGTGTGTGTGTGTGTGTGGGTGTGTGTCTGTTTGTATAAGAGAGAAAGAGAGAAAGAAAGAGAGAGAGAGAGAGAGAGAGAGAGAGAGAGAGAGTGGGTGTGTGTGTGTGTGTGTTTGTGCGTGTGCGTAAGTGTATGTGTGTATGTGTCTTTGTTTGTAAAGGTGTGTATGTCCGTCTGTCTATATGTGCGTATGGGGGTGTGTTTTGTGTGTATGAAGTGTGTGTGAGAGAGTGAGTGAGTGCGTGTGAGTGAGTGTGTATGTGTGTACGTGTGTAACTTGGGGTATGTGTGTGTGTGTGTGTGTATGTGTGTGTGTGTGTGTGTGTTCGTGTGTGTGTGTGTTTAAGAGAGAGAGAGAGAGAGAGAGAGAGAGAGAGAGAGAGAGAGAGAGAGAGAGAGAGAGAGAGAGAGAGAGAGAGAGAGGTTTGTCTTTCGCTGGGGTATGCAGTGCCTTGGCGTTGCACATCTACTTAATTTGTAACCTGAATTGCATCGCATTCAGAAACGCCAGAAATAAAAGGACGAAATCGCACAGTAAGAACCAGGCATGATGAAAAAAACACTAACTCGTCACAGAAGCAAGGGCATTGTCAAAAAATCACGCCGGAAGTAAAGACCCTGCAAAGATCGTCTCTTCCGCTTTCCGATAGTTGCAGAGGGCGCGCGAGGAGTTGGCGATCCTGTCTATTTATATGTCGCATGTAGTAGGGTGACCAGCGGGGAACAACATTCCTACATCCATGCGGTAAAATGAACGCGCTTCCAAATAAAGTTTGACAAACCTTGTAGCCTTGCATCTGTTAAAACCCAGCTGAAAACATATCTCTTCCTGAAAGCATTTGCTAAGCTTTTCCAGCTGGGGTGCTTGATTAGTGCCTGTTTTACAGTAGTGTGCCGTGTGTGTGTGTGTGTGTGTGTGTGTGTGTGTGTTTTGCTTGTGTGTTTCTGTCCATCCTCTCTCTCTCTCTCTCTCTCTGCGAGGGCGTGATTGAAGACTCTATTCCCTCCAGCGTGTGTGAGTGGTGACTGTCAGTGCCACGTAATCCGTGTAATCTGCCCGCTTCGCCTGAACGGAGTTGTGTTTGTGTCAGGCTGACTGAGCTCGTTTGTTTAAAGTCGAGTGTTAGTGCAGAGGTCTGTGACGCTATTGTGAGACTTTACCATATTGTGTTGCAAGACTGCCAGCATAAATTTGTTGTTTGTGTTTATAGTTTGAACTGACTGTCGTGTTGCTTTTTTCGTGACGGTTGTTGTTTTGCTTTTTTCATAACAGTTTCTGTGTATGTGTTAGTTATTGTTGTGTGTGTTTACTCCTTGTTTTATTATGCTCAGTGTTGGTCATTTAAATGTGTATCACCTCTATAATAAGGTCCATGATGTATGTGCCTTCCTTGCAAAAGCATCTCCGAATTATCATTTATTTGGTATTATTCTGAATCAAGATTAGATTCCAGGGTTTCCGATAATGATATCGCGATTTTTGATTATTGTGTTGAAAGGCGAGACCCAGAAATTCAAGGGCAGACCGGAATCGCGGTATAATTCATGACTCAATTAAAAACATTACGCGTAGACGCATAGACCTGGAACCCAGCGCAGTAGAATGCATTTGGTTAGAACTCAAACCCAGAAAATCAATGGCCCCTCAATTCGTGTGTTTTTTTTAAAGAATTCCTGCAGCAAATTTTGAGTGGTATGATCATTTTGTACAAATGTTAGACAATGTTTACAATAAGAGCAAACACAATGCTGACGTTCTGTTGCTTGGCGATTTTAACATAGACATGTTAAAGTCCCATCCCAGCTGGGAATCAACTACTCAGTTATTTGGGCTTAAACAGCTTGTAAAGTCACCCACAAGGGTAACTTCAACGACGTCTACATTGCTCGATCATATTTACACGAATAATCCGGACACAGTCTTAGGTGCCTGTGTATCCGACCTAAGTGTAAGTAATTATAGTCCTGTAAGCTGTTCCAAATTGATGAAGTTACCCAAGGCAGAATCAAAAGGTCACACCTATATTTCATACAGGTCTTTTAAGCATTTTAATCAAGGTCTCTTCTTTAATGATTTGAATTGTACACCTTTTGCTTCTGTGCCCAATTTTACCGATCCTAACGAGGCACTTGAAGCCTGGTATTCCCCCTTTATCGATGTAGTAAATCGACATGCACCTGTGAGGCGGAAACGAGGAAGACATCCTAAACTTCCTCCCTGGTTAACCATTGATATTATCGAAGCAATGGCGTATCGCGACCAGTTAAAGACAAACAAATTATTTGAAGATTATAAAAAAGCGCGTAACAGAGTAAAGAATCTTGTGAGAAACGCGAAGCGATCATATTTGAATAAACTTGTGGGTAACAGCAAAGACGTTTCAAAAGTCTGGCGCGCACTGAACACGTTTTTAAAAGGCAACTCTTCAAAATATAAAGGCCAACGATTTTAAGGAAGCAGATATTTCCGCCGCAAAGTGAAACTGATTTGAAAGAATACGTTATTCCTTTGATGAAACATATCCTGGATTGTTCAGCAAACACACACACACACACACACACACACACACACACACACACACACACACACACACACACACACACACACACACACACACACACACACATATCACGGACAGTTTGCAGTCACAGAATACCCAACACTGGTGCATTGCATGAATAATTTTGTTTAATTATTCTCAAATGCTAAAACAGGTGTACTGCTACCGTCAGCGAACTTCATGTCTGTTAGAATGATGCATCGACGTAGGTGGTACTGCCTGAAAGAGAAAGTATGATACGTATCTTGGTTAACATCATAAAAGGCGATACACTGGAAAACAGCAACATATCTGAACTTAGAGAAATAATCCTATGGAATAGTTGGCTACTGACGGATTTTTTTCAAGCCGTTCTTGTCATAACTGTGGTAAATGCACTAATAATAATTATCAAAAACAACCCAACGGCCCGCACAAAATAACAATGACCGAGACGTTCAGTAATTCCTTCGCGTGACGTCTAACCCTCTTACGCCATAATGTGACGTCTTCAAATGACGAATTGTTAAAGTTTCTACCACAGACATACACACGCACACACGCACGCACACACGCACGCACGCACAGACAGACAAAGTTTATAGCCAGAATTTTGAGGAGCACATGGATCGTCTTCAGATAGTGTTTGACAGACTTCGAGAAGTAGGGTTAAAGCTGAATCCCAAGAAATGCTGCCTGGCTAGAAGTAGTGTAGAGTATCTGGGGTACACCGTATCGGGGAAAGGCATCGCTACGTCAGACGCTAAGATGAGATCTGTCGCAAACTGGCCAACACCTCGTACACTCAGGGAGCTGCGATCATTCCTTGGATTTGCCAGTTATTACCGCCGATTTGTTGAAGGTTTTGCCAAAATATCTCAGCCACTCAATAACCTGGTGTCCACCACCTATCAAAAGGACAAAGAGAAGAAGGGAAAGAGCAAACACCTCTCCCTTGTAAACGACTGGGATGCTAGATGTCAGCGGGCTTTCGTCGAGCTGAAAGGAGCTCTCACTGCTGCCCCAGTCCTGGGCTACGCGGATTTCACCAAGCCATTCGTCTTAGAGACAGACGCAAGCCTGGATGGACTCGGTGCAGTTCTGTCGCAAGAACAGGATGGAGGGCGACGAGTCATCGCGTACGCAAGCCGTTCTCTGCGTCCTGCTGAAAAGGGGATGAAAAACTATAGCAGCATGAAGCTGGAACTTCTAGCGATGAAGTGGGCAATGTGTGATAAATTTCGACACTATCTCCTCGGAGCGCAGTTGGTAGTTTACACTGACAACAACCCGCTAAGCCACCTTCAGATAGCCAAACTTGGAGCCGTCGAGTACAGGTCCGGACGGGAGAACAAGAATGCCGACGCACTGTCACGATTTCCTGCAGAAAAGCTTGTCGGCGAAGAGGAGGAGTGGACAGCTGTTTCTTCCTCCCAGAAGGTAAAGTCCGCGCAGGTAAACCAGGCGACAGTACACTCAGCCACTGTTCAACAGTTGACAGATATCGCCAAGAAACGGGAACCCATGACAGAGAAGACTGACGTAGAGGACGACGAAGCCAGCCCTTTCTCCTCTATCTCACACCACGAGCTTCTTCAAGCCAGCCCTTTCCCCTCTATCTCACACCACGAGCTTCATCAAGCACAGCCCTTTCCCCTCTATCTCACACCACGAGCTTCATCAAGCCAGCCCTTTCCCCTCTATCTCACACCACGAGCTTCATCAAGCCAGCCCTTTCCCCTCTATCTCACACCACGAGCTTCATCAAGCCAGCCCTTTCCCCTCTATCTCACACCACGAGCTTCTTCAAGCCAGCCCTTTCCCCTCTATCTCACACCACGAGCTTCTTCAAGCCAGCCCTTTCCCCTCTATCTCACACCACGAGCTTCTTCAAGCCAGCCCTTTCCCCTCTATCTCACACCACGAGCTTCATCAAGCCAGCCCTTTCCCCTCTATCTCACACCACGAGCTTCTTCAAGCCAGCCCTTTCCCCTCTATCTCACACCACGAGCTTCATCAAGCCAGCCCTTTCCCCTCTATCTCACACCACGAGCTTCTTCAAGCACAGCAGGAGGACTCTGTCATATTCACCATCTTGCCGTACGTGCTAGAAAGAAAGCCGGTAGTGAAGAGAGAAACGTCAGACATGGACCCTCGCACCCGTCCATTGCTCCGACAGCTTGAGCGACTTGAAGTCCACAAAGGTTTACTGTATCGAAGACTCACAGACCCGACGTTTGGACCAGTCAAACAGTTAGTCATTCCCGAGGCACTGCAAGGAACGCTTCTGCATTTGAGTCATGACCGAGCAGGACATCAGGGCCCAGACAGAACTCTTCAAATCCTTCGCAGGAGAGCTTTTTGGCCGCACATGCATTTAGATGTGGACGAATGGTGCCGACGACGTGAGCGGTGCCAAGTGGCAAAGAAACAAAACGTGAAGTCACACACTCCAATGGGTCATCTCCTTGCTACAAAACCGCTGGAAGTTGTGGCAGTTGACTTTACCCTACTCGAACCCTCCAGTGATGGTAGAGAAAATGTCCTGGTAGTGACAGATGTTTTCACCAAGTACACAGTGGCGATTCCAACACGAGACCAGACAGCCGCAACAGTGGCCAGGGCCTTGATCCAACATGATGGTTTGGATGGCCCAAAAAGGGTCACCCGTACTGAAATCAAGAAATTCTATCAGCCACCTAAAACAACACCAATGGGCACTAAAGAAACTCGCGAGCCGCATCATGAACGTTACGCTGAGCAAGACTGCGACACGCAAGATACATACGTAGAGTGGCACATTGTTAGTCGTCCGGTTTCGAAGACAAGGATTCCCACAAGACGAGCCGCTCGTCCAAAAGAAACCGAAGTTTTGACGATTCGACCAGCGACACCCGGACTGCGTCGGTCGGCAAGGATGAACACAAGTGTTCCACAGTGGAGACCATAGATGATCGAGTGAGTTTGCCATAGGTCACGTGTGATTTGCCATAGGTCACGTGTGATTCCTCGGATAAGAAAGAGTTGATAGGTTGTTTCTCTTTTTGTTTTGTTTTCAGTAACCATTACCATGTTTCATTTTTTGTTTGTATGATGTATTGTATTCCGCATGATACAATGTTTCTTTTTTTTTAACCTCAGTTGCATGCAGGTTTGCTACTACAATTATTATTATTATTTTTTTTTCCCCGTGTGTGGCTTGGAGCAAACCTTCTTCATAGGTCTTTTCTTTTCTCAGTCAAATGTGCACATTTTTAAATCAAACTTTATCAGTAAACTAATATGTTTAAGTAAATAAATACAAATAATCATAACATAAATTTATTCCTAATGTTCAGCTCAGTTTCCAATAATACACCCAAATCTAACTTTTTCCCATATTTAATCCAATGTTTTTATTCTTTTTGTTTATAGTCTAGAGTGAGTACAAATGTATTTGATGATAACCTACTATTGTTTCCGTTATTTTTCATGTAATATGTACTCCAGTGTACTTGCTTGTATTTGTTTTGTAAAGGACAAACACTATATTATCCCATGACCTGCCTCTTTGTCTCTGTTAGCTGAGGAGGGGATTATTTTGGATTATCCATCACAACCATATGAATTATCCATCACAACCGAGTCTCGATCTCACCTGTCATTGGTCTTTGTCTTTGGTCTCAGAGTACAACTGAATAATTTATAGAGGTCATCTGCATATTTATCGTTAACTCGGGACTACTTTTTTTTCAGCAAAACGATTGAGATATTCTGCGGTATAAAAGTCGAACTGACGTTTGGCTAACGATCTACAAACATTATCATTGAAGAAATAAAGAAAACAACAAAGAATGTACATAATCTGTTTGGGTGAATAGAGCTGAGTGAAGATTATGAGTTGTCCGACGCGGTGAGACTGAGAGAGAGACAGAGAGCACGAGAGAGAGCGACAGAGACACACAGTGATTCAAGGCGCACAACTCTAGTAAAGTTGTCGTAACGAGGTACGCTTCATGGGCAACCGCTTAGATCAATCCCAAGAGCATCCTGATTCAAAATCTTGAGCGACAAAATAAAACTTACACTAAAACAGTATGCTTATAGTTTTGTTCATTTGTTATCGCTTTTAGAGCATTGATTGCTAAATATGGTTCAACAGAACAAGGCTGTCTCATCAGTCGTCTGCTACAGATCTATCGTCTGCTGCCGGTGCGTCTCGCTAGCGCTTATGGAAAGCCGTTTGGCTCATAACTATTACAGCTGTAATTTAAAATAAATACAGCTGTATTTAATGATAAATACAGCTGTATTTAATCATAAATACAGCTGTATTTAAAAATAATTACACCTGTATTTAAAAATATATACAGCTGTATTTATTATTAAATACAGGTGTAATTATTTTTAAATACAGCTGCATTTAAAAATAAATACAGCTGTATTTAAAAATAATTACACCTGTATTTAATAGTAAATACAGCTGTATTTAAAAATAAATACACCTGTAATTATTTTTAGATACAGGTGTAATTATTTTTAAATACAGCTGTATTTATTTTTAAATGCAGCTGCATTTAATAAATGCGGCTGAAATAAATTAGAACTTGAATCGGAAAATGTACGACATGCAAAGCGACAATCTCGTGGAGATACTACTTCCGGTGACGCCACTGGATCAGACCCGCCATTGCGACGTCAATTTGCGACGGTAATGAGCCAGAAGAAGTTTTAAGAAGGTAAGCAACGTTTTGTTTGCTTGTTCATTTGTGACTTAATGGAAGAAACAATGCATGATCTTTGAAACACGGGTACCGGGTCCCGGTTTGATAACCACTGGCAGTGGCAATCAAAGATGGCGTGTAAAAGCAACTTTCTGTGTTTTGGAGTTCATTAAATGTTGGGATGAATATGTCAGGTTTGAGGATGCACATTTCTGTAGGTTCATCTCGGTATTCCACCCCCTCGGCTTTCTGTTGTAAATATTAAGCTGAGCACGGTGATCGAATGTGGAAGCTACGTTTGGTCAAAGGTCACAGAAGATTTGCGTCGTGCAGCGAAGGAAAGAATCGCGATCTTGTTTCCGAATCGGTACCTCTTTGTTTTTCATTAAACCTGTCATTCTGCTTGCTCGGCTTTGTTAGATGTTTGCATATCGTGTTGCTATTTTCTTTGCTTTTATTATTGTTTCTTACTTGTTCTTCGTTTATCGATACAACGCAAGTAATAAAAGTGTTTGGCAATTTTCAGGGAAAATGGAATGCTACTTGTAAACTGTACAACGCATGGTGTATTCCAGGATATCTGATCAAGAGTTGGATGCGTTGGTGGAACCAATTACTGCTTCCAACAAGCTTACTGGGTCCTTAATGATACAAGCTCGTCTGAAAGGACAGGGGACAGTACTTCAGGTAACTCTTCTGTGCTGAATATTAGAATAGTAAAGCTTCAAAAAGGAATTTTAAACTGTTGAAAAACAACTGAGAAATGGACCAATGTTTCACAGTCACAGATTCTGATTTTAAAGTTAAGTAATACCGTTTTTATATTTAGTCAAGTTTTGACTAAATATTTTAACGTAGAGGGGGGAATCGAGACGAGGGTCGTGGTGTATGTGTGTGTGTGTGTGTGTGTGTCTGTCTGTCTGTCTGTGTGTGTGTTTCGATCCATCATACAACGCCGCAGCTATGGAGGTCAATGCGTTGCTTCGGCAGGGCACTGTGGACTCCCCTAGAGTTGTATTTTGGGACCATGATTTTATGTTTTCCGCTGGAAAACAGTTTACGTTACCTGAATTTGCAGCGTCATTTCCTGGGTGATGGTGTGCATCTAGCAAACGTATATTCCCAAGCTTGGGACCTGTTGGCGTAACATATCAAGATCAAGAAGATCAAGCAACGTCAGGACAGGCCAGGTTGTACAAGTCCCTTCGTCAGGCGATAAACACAGTCGGTTTTTGTGTGATTAAATAATGTTGTAGCCGGGTCAGGTTGCATTGTGCGTTTTGACTGATCAGCTTACAAAGCACGGGTATAGGAACAGGGAATCTTCAAATTGTTTACATTTTCTTTCTTGTTTGATGCGGGTGGGTGGCATTATAAATCGACGGCTCTAAATGGGGTCAACCAGATCGGTAGATGGGAAGTAACTCGAGTTTATGACAGGCTCGTTGTGGATGATGTCCCTTGTCTAAAAACCAGTTCAAGGTGGATCCGGAATGGTTCTTCGATCAACACGATTGTTGAGTGTTCTGTCAAATCAAGATATCGTGACATGTTTCAACAGTATGTTTCTGTGTTGGTGGATAGTATGGATCAGTGTTTTTCCAGAGTACTTGGAAATAATTTTCAGGTGAGATTCTGATGAACATGTTGGTGTTACGATGCCTTTTCATGTGAGCGTTTGTCAATTCAGAGAATCAGAATATTTGTTCCTGTGGAGGTACTGTATGTCAATTACCTCGGGTGTTTGTCATTTCAGTGAATCAGGAAATATTGGTTCCTGTGGAAGTACTGTTTTGTCAATCACCTGTTATTTTGCCTAGGAGATTCCAAATTTATTTTGATTGTGGTACTGTGGGCTAGGTAATATTTCATGTGGAGGTACTGTTGTCACTTGTGTTGGCTGGTGCCTCACAGATTACAAACACTATTTTGGTTAAAGTACATGTACCGTGGGCTAGGTAATATTTCATGGTGGGGCTGATTTTTCAGAGAATCAGAAAACATGGTTCGCTGTTGTTCTTTTTGTCAAATTAAGCTATAGGGCCTCAGAGATTCCAACATTAGTTAGTATGTGGATTTGTTAGCCAGGTATTATGTTGGTGTGTGACAGTTCAGAGAACCATGATGTAATTTCCTGTTGGTGTTCTGTTTGTCATAAATGTATTGAGCCTCAGAGATTCCAAACTCGTTTGGTGGGGGTACTGGGTGCCAGGATTTGAGTTTGACACAGAAAACACAATTGGTTTGAAGTACTTTGGGCCAGATTTTAATCAATTTCTTTGGTTTGTATTTCAGACTCCCAAAATCTGGTGACAACTTCAGAAGTATGGGATATTAAACACCTTTTACAGGCTGAACAGTGAAGGAGTTGTTAACTCCTGCAAGGAGCAGCAGACAAGTTCAAGGCTTATGTGTAATTCTCAGTAATCTGACAAATAAGGCTGTGTTCACATATCCTGTTTTTTATGCACAGGAATATGCCTCCCAGGAGGGCAGCGTCAAGGCGGGTAGCCGAAGTGACCCGAGCCGCTGCAGGTCGGCCGAGGGCCAGCAACCAGACAGCCTCGCAGCGACAACCCGGTGGGTTTGAGTCAGCCACAGCAGGAGGGGAAGAAAGCGCCACTGCTTTGGCCGCGGTATTGGCAGAACTACGCAGGCTGGGGGAGCGGCAAGAGACCTGCCAAGTGGCCATTGTCTCGCTCCAGAAAGACAACCAACGTCTGCAAGAAGCTGTTTCGGGTGATCGTGAGGCCATCGCCTCAACATCGGGATCGATGACAACCGGTACCAGCAATTCTACCCTGTCTGGCTCGGTTGCCAACCTGGTCAACACAATCACAGGTGAGGCGGCAACCCAATTGGTGCCTGTTGTTTTGTTCGTCGAGGATAAAGTTAAACGCAGGATCTGGGGCCCGGGGCGTCAATCCACAATGACAACTGAAAAGTTTCAAATGGAAGCGTGTCAATGTTAATTGTAATTCAATCTGACAATGATCTCTTTCCTGCGTTCATGCGGTTGCAAACAGACCAGAATTGGTTCTGTTCTGTTCACATAGTACTTTGAGTTCACTTACATGCAAGGGTGATGCACAGTATTCCTATGGAGAGAACTTCATCTTTAAGTGTACTTCGATTAACTGAAGATATTCAATTGTTTACTTCAATGTGGGAGGTGTGCAATGTGTAAATACACATCAACTCAGTCAGTAAGATTTATGTGCTGGTGTATGATGCAGAGCTGTCAGCCCCTATGAAGCTTCATGTGTAGCAATCTTGAATTTATAGTGTAGCAAATGGTGTTTATCTTTAAGTATTGCATCATCTTATAATCCACTGCACCTACATGTTTATATGTCAAGACACAAATGTTGCAATAACTGTGTTCAGACAAGAAAACAGCAGCAGGAACAAATGAACATTGTAGAGTGTCTGTATAACGAAGTAGCATTTTCTGTTTTACAAGTAGCATGCTACATCGAAAGCGTAATAGTCTGCAGCTCTAATTGGGCCACTAATGCGACATGGTGCTTTTGGATTCCACAAGTTATTTTGCATGTTGTTTTTAAGGCAAATATGTCAGAAGCTCCTAAAGAACTTTAGTGGGTAAGCCTGTGACATTGTTGTCCACATAGAGAATACTATATGGTTTCCTATGAAATACCAGTTTTACTCAAGTTGTGCTTTTAAATATTAAACTGCGAACAATATTTCAAAACACTAGTGTAAAACTGGTATCAAACAGGAAGCCATGTAGTATTCTGTTTATCCTACGTACAGGTCATGGAAAGTCATGGAATTTGATTTTTAATTTTCCAGGCCTGGAAAGTCATGGAATTTCAATTCAAGTCATGGAATTTCAATTCAAGTCATGGAATTTCAATTCAAGTCATGGAATTTAACATAAATAAGAAAGAAAAAAAATTAACCTTTAGCACGCCAGCTTTCTTTCGAGTTGTTTCTTGACAACAAAAAGTATGCGGAATTGGAACGAATTACCAAGGAAGATCTTCGCAATGAACTGTGTATCGCGGTGAAAAAAATGACAGTTCGTCAAGTCACAGTGTTAGTGACGGTTATGAAACGGAATTTACGAAAGTGCAGATGGATACAAACAGTGGCTGGTCCAGTTTAGTGAAATGACAGGACCAGCAAACATTACCGATAATCTGACTGCGTAGCAAATGCTTGACTTGCTTGTCAAAGAGACACTGCGTAGAAACTGACTCAAATTCAGTGCAAAGCAAGCCAGTGTCAAAACTGGCAGTGACAAGATGTAAAAAGTTTGCGTGTTCGGAAATGGCGACCTGTGGATCTAGTCATGGAAAATGTTATTGAGGCTCATGGAAAAGTCATGGAATTTTGTTTCTAAAAACCAGTGGGGACCCTGTACATACTGTTGCATGTTCATTGCTGTAAATGTCCCTTTGTCGAAGCGCCCAGATTGAAGAAGCTTAAAAATTGAACCTGGATCTCTCCGAATGCCTCGTGTAATCTTTTATGTCAAAGCAAGGAAATGTCACTGGTGTGGTGTTTACGTTCTTAAAATTCTTCCGAGTGTTCAAAGAAGGACGCTTGTTTCGGTATTGGAGGCAGTGAAAAATCAGGTCCTTGTCAGACAAGACCTCTTTACACATGCAATGTAGAGTGAATGGTATTGTTATGACATGAGTGGTATGTCACGTTAGTGTAATAAGTTGTATTCTTACACGCTCCACAAAGGCACAGAGTACGGGGAGCCATCCCGCGGGTTGATCCTGGTGGAGTAGCTGTCAGAGCTTTGGCGTTGAGGCCCACGAGACGTCGTCTGTACCAAGTATCAGGACCAAACGCTCTCTGGCATCTAGACGGATACCACAAGTTGATATCGTGAGTACAGCTACAAATACATACACTGGGCACAAAAAAATCCTTTTTAAAAATTTGGTGAATGTTGAGTGTGTCCGGTGGTGGGGAGGATGTTGGGGGTTGTGCCAGTTTGAACATGGAATTTGAGTGGATTGATACAGGTGGCATAAGGGTGATAAGGAATTCTCTTATTTTATGACGCTGGAATCTTTCTTTTAAGACCTACATAACCCTGAGATAATAAGGTCTTATAATGGGGGTAAACTTACAGAGGTTATGAGCAGAATATCTTAGAGAACAGCATACCTGCCAATTGCTACGATTTTGGCGCAGCATGCTCCGATTTTGCAGGAATTGCTACGCTGCTACTCTAAACCCTGAGCTGCTACGCTAAAAAAAAAAAATGACAAGCGTGCAAAATGTTCACTTATTGCTTGACAATCAACAATGAACATTGCATAACTAGTCGAGTACCGATGGCTGGGAACCACTCCGTTATGACTCGATATTGTCCACGTGACTTGCTTAGCAAATCGTGAATTTTATTGCAAGCATTCGCATTTCCGGTGACTCTATGCGCCAATTGTGAATTTGATTAGAATATGCAATGCACTTGTTAAGTTGTAAGCTGTGCACAGTGACGGTGTTAGAAGTGGAAACTGGAGGGAGACAGGATAAAAACGGGGAAACGTAAGGGTGGTGAAGATTATGGTGCAAGTTCCACGCCGATGCGGGCAAATCATTTTCAACGATTTTTGCCGAAGAATTCGACAGACTTTGCGTGTATATGTAATAATACCTGCTATTCCGACTTGGTTGTGTGACAGACGTTTTCTTCCACACGAGATTACGTTGATTGTCTAAATCTACTTTTTGACGGAAGTGGCCGAACAACTGTGAATGACGTCTCGTTATATGGGAATGACGTCACAGTCATCGTCACAGTCTGTATCTTTTGAAGCATCTCATTCTTCATGACGTCTTTCTGTGTCTGCATCCGCAAAATGTTTGTTCATTCCGGAATCTTTGTCATCTATGTTCAGAACTCTGTCCTTATAGTGTCAGACAAACAGGCCTCCTGAGCGAACCACTTTCCAAGGGAAGTTAAATTCGCGTATGGAAACAGTACTGTCGTCTGGGGTGCCGTTTTCAGTATTCTGAGCGTTGAAGAATCTGTAAAGAGAAGAAACGATAACAGCAGGAGAAATAAAAGTCGTGTGTGCATTTTATGTTTTTTTGGAGTGACGATTTTGAGTTTGAATCCGTTCTTGCCATGCTCCTAAAGCGTGTAACATACAATCTTGCATACGTTTGCTTTAGTAGTGGCAAAGAAGGAAAGCGTGTGACATTGAACTATGTTTAGACGGTTGTAATGTCGTAGAGCTCTCAGAATCTTACAAACGTTTTTGATGGCATTTTAAATGCGGGCTTGCGATTCAAATTTAAGATTATGCGAGTGCTACGCTTATAAACACCAATTGCAACTCTGACATTTGGTGAAAGTTCCAAAATGCTACTCTTTGGGCTTCACAGGGGTTGGCAGCTATGAAACAGGGTCTTGAAAATGTCTTGTTTGGGATCGTAAAAGGAAGGGCGTCTTCTAAGGGGTAGGTGGGTAACGAAGGTGAGTCGTGTGCAAGTATTTTCTTTTCTTTTCTTTTTATTTTGTCATTTTCTGGATATGTAATGAAAGACTGGTCCATTGATGATTTCCCCACGGAATACAAAACATATTCTGGTTATACCTTACCATTTCTACTGGGTGGTTATTTAAATTTGGTTGCTTGGTGTTTTTTTTAACAATAAACACCCCTTCAAGTTAACAGAGAAATAAGCAGAGGGGGGAATACTTTTCGGTGAATACCAAGCTACCTAGTCCTAACAAATAACCACCCAGCAACCAGTCTGAATCCTCGATAGCTCATAGGTTGAGAAACCACACTGTGTGGTCACTGCTTGGTGACTGAAAAGTTCTGAATGCTCAAATATTCGAAAGAGGAAAGAGCTCATACATACTCAACTGCATTTACACTATTCATTTCAGGTTTCAACACACAGAATCCAATATAAGATCCATAAGTTTGGTTGTTTTCTAAATCAAAATCTACGTTGTACCAGACACAAGGTCTCAAGGCAAGTAACTCTCATATTTTGTGAAGAAAATAGAGTTGTTCCCATTTTGCATTTGTACAAATAAAAAGACAGTAATCTGTAGGTCAATTATATTTCACTTCATAAATAGAACTTTTTTTCCCGAGATACTTAAACATGAAAAGAACGCAAAAATATTTGCCTTATCGTCTTAGCAGAACAACTATGTACTTTATTTTATTCGAAATTAAATTAACTGCTATAAAGAGTTTGCAGAATTGCGCAATTTTCACAGAACTCTTCAACCATGGATTAATCACATGCTTGTGCAGGTAGACTGGCTGAGTGAATAATACTTGATCAAAATAATTATGTGTGCTGTGGGCAGGCTGTCTGTCTGTCCAAGGACAAAAAATGTAACGTTGAGCTGTTATCTCAGAAGTTTATACAGCTAGACCTCTGAAACTTTGCACACTTTTAGGGTTTGATGATTTCACGAAGTGACCGCAGTTTCGTTGACCCTCATCAAATTTTGGGGTCACAGCGGGGTCATGTTCGTTTAATAAAAACTTAACGTTGATGTTATCTCAGATGTGTTTTTAGCTAGAGCTTTAACCCTTAGGCTGGTTGTCGCGACATATGTCGCGCTACTTTACGTATACTGTCACCTGGTTGTCACGACATATGTCGCGCTATTGGCTCAGTCTGTTTGGTCGGTTCCGATTACCTCCCATTGATGCGAAAACCTATATGACTGTTTTTTGTTATGTTTCTCTCTGTTAATTCACCAGTGGCTATGTAACATGTGTTACAGAATTGCACCGGTGTAAGGGTTAATAGTACGCACACTTCTAGGTTTTGATAATGTACCAACTTGACATAAGATTGTGGGCGGGGATGTAGCTCAGTCGGTAGCGCGCTAGATTTGTATCCAGTTGCCTGCTGTCAGCGTGAGTTCGTCCCCACGTTCGGCGGGAGATTTATTTCTCGGAGTCAACTTTGTGTGCAGACTCTCCTCGGTGTCCGAACACCCCCGTGTGTACACACAAGCACAAGACCAAGTGCGCACGAAAAAGATCCTGTAATCCATGTCAGAGTTCGGTGGGTTATAGAAACAAGAAAATACCCAGCATGCTTCCTCCGAAAGCGGCGTATGGCTGCCTAAATGGTGGGGTAAAAACGGTCATACACGTAAAATTCCACTCGTGCAAACCACGAGTGCACGTGGGAGTTTCAGCCCACGAACGCATAAGAAGAAGAAGACGACATAAGGTTGATTGACCTTCGTCACAGCCCACTTCGTCAACATCACGGGCCAAAGAACAGGCCTGGGAATGATACGCCTTTCGTCGTATTTACGACGAAGTCCTTTTCTAATTGTGTAAGAAAAGAGCCTCCGTGTGCCCTTAAAAATGCTTAAAACGCAACATTTTCCCGTCAGTACGCCCAAACCACTTTTACTCATTCCCAGGCCTGAAAGAATCTAGACACAGCCATCGTCGAACGCTGAAGAAGAAGAAGATTGACCTTCGTCAAGTTTTGGGGTCACAGGGGGTCATGTTCGAATCAAAATATCTTAACATTGATGTTATCTCAGGTGTTTTTGAAGCTTGAGCTTTGAAACTTTGAACACTTGAAGGATTTGATCATCTACCTACGTGACCCTAGTTTGGTTGATCCCTGTCACATTTTGGGGTCACAGTGGGGTCAAGTTTGTAAAAGCTTTACATTGCGGTTTTCTCAGTTATTTTTATTAAATTTCACTGAATTGTATGTGTTATTAACCAGCAGACATTACCAAAATTTTGCTTATTTTTATCAAATTTTAGAGTCCCAGCAGTTAGTGGAATCCTCCTTTTAAGACCTACAAGACCCTTAAGGCTTATGGACATGACGAAGAAAAGTCATATAAAGCAATTGCTTTTCTTGATTTATTTCTTTGCAAAATTGAAGAAAGGTGGATTAAATGGGTTACACACCTTTTCTCAATGATATATATTAAAAATAATGGTCTTGATTCTCGGTCATGAAAAAGCACTTTGACCATTACTTTTTAATATTTACTGAGCATGTTACCTGTACTTATTTCCCAATAACTCTTTAATCAGAATTTGTGTGGTGAAATCACATTTGGAAACGGATCTCTGTTTGTTATATTGCAGGTGAAAAATGGTGATTCATGGGGCAATCGATGGCTTTAGCCGGGCCACTACCTTCCTCCATGCCACCGAAACAACAGGTCAGAGACCGTTCGGGATCTGTTTTTGGGTGGAACCCAACGCTTTGGACTCCCGTCAAGAGTCCGCATGGACCATGGTGGCGAGAATCTGGATGTCGTCGCCCTCATGAATGAACACAGGGGAGAAGGGAGAGGCAGTGCGATGCAAGGCCGCAGTGACCATAACCAAAGGATCGAGCGTCTCTGGCTCGACGTCTGGAAAGATGTGAACCCTTACCATGACCTGTTTACTGCAATGGGAACACCACAGGCAGAAGGTGGTCTGGGGATACTGAACATGGACAATCCCATTCACTTGTGGGCCCTCCACTATGTTTTTCTGCCCAGGCTGAACCGGTCCCTACAGTGGATTGTGGAACAGAAGAACCACCAACCCCTGAGGACAGAGCGCAACAGAACTCCCCTGCAGCTCTTCTTCAGGGGGATGCTGGAGAGACGAGCCAGCACATCCACAGCAGTACAGGACTTCTGGAAAGGGAGAAGCCTTCACTCGATAATCGAGGACCATCCTTTGCCAGACAGTCGTTAGGATGTGCCTGCCACGGCTTGCCCCCTCTCTGAGGAACAGCTCGTGCAACTAACGGAGCGCATTGACCCTCGGAGTGGGCCACCCACCGATCAACATGGTCAGATGTTGTTCTCCAGTTCGTTGCCAACATGCTCGAGTAAAAAAAAAGTTAGCTTGTGGACACCCCAAACCTGAAGTGTATAGCAGACCTGTGAACCCATACGATTTTGCCATATTTTGTACGCTTGATTGTCCAGACTACAAGCAGATTGGTCAGTGGAATCACAAGAAAAATTCATTGTCTACTTTTATTTACAAGCGCATTCCAAAGCCGATCCAGTGTTTTGACACATGATTACTGCTTTTGTCAATGAAAGAAGCATTCGTTTTAAATTGTAAACTTATTAGGCTACTTGCCCTATCCGCTCTAGCCACGTAATCGTGCAATAAATCTGCAATATCTTGCATGGCGTTGGGAGGTGTGCCTCAATTTGCGGGTTTGCTTTGAGACCTCAGAGTAAGGATGTGTCTGGGTGCAGACACTTCGCCTTCAAAAAAGTTAATTTGCACTGAGCAGCATTGGGCTGCAACAATGAAAGCCTCAAAAACAATCATAAAGTTTGTTCAAAGTACCAAGCATGGTAGAAGGTATAAGCAACTGTTTTTTTCAAATTGGTTTAAATCTGCGCTCTAATTCTAAACCAATCTTTGTAAAGTGGAAAGTCATTCAAATAAAGCGAAATTATGTCCGCTGTGTATTTTATTATTTTTAAACACAGGTACTGCACCACGAAAACAATATTGCTAAAAAAAAAAAAAAAATATGTACACTTTGTGAAAGAAAGTTGTAAAGAAAGTTTTACACAATGATTTGCCATTAGGTTACCTGTTTAATTGCACCAATTTCAAATTTCTTTTGATGTATCTATAGTATAGATTTATAAGGTTGAAAATTGCTGAAAGTTTTTAAAACAGACTATTGTTTTTGAAAAAGACCTTAGTGTATTTTTAGGTTTATTGATGCTAGATATATTTATATATATATATATATATATATATATGGTCAAGAGTACAGAATAGTGTCCAGTCTCTGTGACATGAGCATGACAAATATAATTTTGTCATAAAACAATCTTTTTTACTTAAATTGGAGCATATAGTTATCTTGATACTTCCTACCAAAAGAAATTTCAAATGGGCTATTTACTGAGTAGTATTTGAAGAAAATGTATTTGGTTTGCATGTAACGGTAACACCGTGACCCTTTCAATCAACATCAACTTAAAACAAATCCAGTTTAATTCCAGGTCTTTATTTAACTTTAACAGCCTGCTACAAGTGTACTTTCAATGATTAAATCATAACAACAGTGTTCTAGTCTGATACAGTATTGAAAACTGCATGTAACTGTTGCATGTACGTAACTTTACACAAAGCAGAACATTTGACTCACAATGTTAAAAAAGTAACATATTTAAGTAAAATAAACAAACAAAAAGTCTTCAAATATGTTAAGCCTTATCTTTATATTTAATTGTAAGAAGAAAAAGTTCATTTTTCTTATTTCTGAATTATGTTATAATGCACCATGCATTTACAACATCAGGCGTTCCTAATTTCAAGGTAAAATGACTAAGTAAATGTACTGTATTAAAGGCTCCTACATTGTCAAGGTATGAAATACTTCAGTTAAAGTATTAATTAAGGTTAAAGTATCCCAACAATTGTTTTACTCGTTTTAATGTATAAAATAGAAAACCTAGCAATACATGCATGTAACATAACACTGTGACCTATCCTTTTTCTTACCCATTTTTCACCAGAAAAAGAAATCCATCCAGAATTAAATGTTCTACAAGTAAATACATAGATATAAACATATTTCACATCCAAAAATGTGAGTCCAAGTGATAAAGGGAAAGAATAAATAACAAGAAAAGACGTATGCAAGTAACTTTACACCAACTAGTGCTATTTGAAGGTGAAATAATTGTTATACAGCCTCTTAAGGGCAGGCACTGGTGTTAAAAGTGATTTTTTTTGTTTCATAAGTGTTGGGTCAAAAATTGTTGCACAATTAAAGAACTCAGTCCATCTCCTGAGAAAATGAAAAAAATATTTTTTTTGGATCACCGGTTGCCTTGGTAGCAATCCAAGATGGCCACCAAACTGCCACTTTTTAAAACCCTAAGGCTTTTACAAAACCGAAAGGAATTTTGTTTTGGTGCTTGTTATTTATACATTAGCACAATACCCAACTTTTGTTAGAGGCTTTTTTTGAAATCTACAGTCATTCAAAAGATATCAGTGATAAAAATGAGTGACCTTGAATTTTATGAAAAACCGCCCCCAAAAATGGTATAACTTCTCACGAAAAAAAAAATTCAACAAAACGCTCTAACAAAATCTGCGAAATAACGCACTCGAGATTTATGCAAAGTTTCAACAACGCAAGTTTATTAGAAAAAAAGCCTTAGGCTTTTGAAGTGACAAAAAAGTAGTTTTGAGAAAATACACAAAACGTGAAGAAAATGTATTTTTTTTACACAAACGTTTATGAAACATGTAACAAAACAACACTAACAAAACAACAGGTATTGCTTAGTTCCACAAGAAAAACGGAAACAAAATTCAACAAAATTTAAAAAAAAAACAGCCAGAGTTCAGCAAGCACCAAGGAACCTGTTCCAAGGTCACAATGATCAACTCTTATCCGTTACGTGCACGCTGCGTAAAGTATGCCCATCCATAATTCCCAACTTGTTACCAGTGAAGCCTCTTATCTTGGACCTCTTTTGGACTTGCTTTGAATAATCAGGGAGTCATATGGCAGTGTCCTTTACTTTCTATACTACAATATTTGGGTTGACTTCTGTGAATTGCCTTGCAATGCCATGGGTACTTTGGAAGCTCCTCTCCAGCTTCCACCTCTGCATCTGTAGAGACAACATAAATTTAAAATTAATATGTCTATGACAAACTCAAATACTGCTATTCACATTTTCCCAACAATGACCCCCCTCCCCCCCTTCCACACACACACACATTTGAAAAAAGATATTGTAATGTGATACATGTAACACGATATTTGGGCGCATGCACATGTCACTTTTGTCAGTGCTGATAGTCAAGCAGTGAACAAAAAGATGTTGACAAATCATGTGAATGTTGCGAAGGCAGTGCAGGTTTGTTTTACAGCTATTGCACATACATTGCATGCAGAAACCATATGGTCTGCATGGGAAGTATGACCACAAGCAATGTTCACTCACTGAGCCATGTGAATGCATGTTTGTTTGAGCCACAAGAAAACTGTGATCACAGGAGGAAGCTATAGGCCTATATATAATATGCTCGAGAAAATAAATGAGGAAAGAACAGATGTTTTGCTCCAACCCTGACAAACCTTGTGACAACCAAGCTTCACAGTAGCAGCACATAACAGACTTTGCATCCTATTCAGTTTCTTTGCATCAGGGTGTTGTTACTTAGATTCTGTTCTTCAGCATATAACAGTCACACACGTACACACACACACACACACAGAGCCAGAGCCGCACACATAACCAAACAAATATATAAACTTCTACATGTTTGTCAAAAGAAGAAAAAATTACCTACCTACTACCATCTTGCTTATCAGCTGCTTGGAATCTTCCCTGCTCTGCTTGGGCTAGTATTCAACTGCACCAGATTTTCCAGGAGATGCATGGTGTTGCACCATGGCTGAACAAAGTCATTTTTGTATTGATTGTTCTTTTTCTAAGCAGTTAATTTGCTTTTTCCAGAGAAAAGATATAGGGTCTGCCTTCTCGTCGCCATAAATGGCGAACTCCGTGTTGTCCTTATTGCCGTACGCATTCCGCTCAGCAACTCTAAAATAAGTCGTGGCTCAAAACACTCATGGCAACGTGCTTCAAACGTACACCACCGATGGTGATTTCTTGCTCCGTCCCAGCTGTTGCAAGGGCAGCAGCATAGTTTCCAGCCAATTTTCATTCTGGACGAAGAAGAATGCACAAACTTGATCTTCCGATTCGTTCGTAGCAATAGCAGACGACACTATCGACTCGCACTTTCTTTTTAAACTTCCGTCACGGCAGCCTCTACAACTGATCTGATTTTACTCGATAATCATCTCCTTTGCGTGTCAAGCACTGAAATCGGGGCAAAACGTGTATTTAACTGAAGTTTCCACAAAGATATCCCAGGAAAATCGCAGCTGTAGATATTTCACATCGCCTTTGGCAAGATCTGGCGGAAATGAAGAATATTGCATTCTGGGAAGGCCGAATCGAACCGAACGAGACCGAGCATAAACGAAGTTTAATATCCGCGATTCGATTGGTCAGCAGCGAAAATTGCTCATACGGAATTTCCCGGAATCTTCATCGGTTCTCTTCGGCTCATTGGAATGTCTTCTAGTTGCTGTTACTAACGGCGCGAAATCCGTAAACGGAAATTCCCGTTGTACGCGGTATGAACTGATCGCAGCAAAGAAAAGACAACTCATTCCAGTCATGCTAATGTGACCACCGTTGAAGATGTGTTTGACTCCCAGTCACCTCTCAAACATACGCATTTTTTTGCTGTTTTGTGTTTGTTCAATACACAATTGCATACACATACATTGTTCATTTAGCCGTTTTGACCGTTTATGATTAATTCTGATCTAAAATCAGTATATCAGAGTAACCAGAAGAGGTTCAAAATCCAAAATCAGAAAGAAAATGGAAATGACCAGGGAACAAAAAAATCACTTTTTTCACTGTGGTGTCTTCCCTTAATCACTTAAATCGTACTAGTAATTGAAGAAAACATTCTCTTAATATTGAATTACCTATTGAGTGCTTAAGACAGTGAAATAATTGAATTTAAGTGGATTCAGAGCCAGTTTTAGGCAACAAACAAAATATCCCGAATAAGGGAAAGGCAAACATATCCATTCAACTTTTGTTATTACTTCAGCTACACCTTAGTAATCAAAAGAGAAATACTCAAACAAAACAGCAAATGTTAGACAAAACATTGGGCAACAACCAAAAATGTCCTACCAACCAAACTTTGCTACCAACCAGCCTTTCCTATCTTTCAGATTGTAACTAGACAACAGCACAACATGAACTCAAAAACAAACATGAAGCTGCTAACCACAGATGTGGCACTGACAGATGGAATAGAAGAGCCTCTGCATACATGAAAATCAATGACAGTTTTGAAATATTAACAAAACAGCGTTCCACCCACTCGTATTATTTTTTATTGTTTTTTTTTTATTATGGAGGGAATGCATCTAGGCTGGTTGACCTCATGCTAAACAAATACATGACAACAGTACAGCTTCAGAAATCTTAGTGCATGGGAACAAAGGGCCACATAGAAGTCTGTTTGCTTTCACGCTGTTTCTTCAGGAAATGTACTTCTGCACCATCACCAATGAGGGCTTGAATCTGCAACACAAAATAACAAGAAATTCCGAGGTGATATTCAAAGCGTACCAGTTCCACATAACTAATCTCATGAAAATCATCAATTTGATTGAATTAAACATAAATTACCATGCATGTTAATATATTCGTGTACATTTAAACAAAAACTAGTATCATCGGTACTGAAACAAACAAAAAAAATAAATCCCCAGTGCCTCAATTCTCACAATTTCTTCCTGAATGTATTGAAGTCCTTGTACTCTTACCCCTGGAAATGCAGGTCACAGTATTGTCAGCTGAGTCCACACCACTCTGTTCTGCAAACTTCACTGGATGTTGTCTCAGTTGATAGTGTCCAGGGAAGGAAGAAAATTTTTTAAAAATTAAATGCTGGACCGATGAAACAAACTTTTGTGTCCTGAAGTAGCATTCCTAATGCTGTTGATCATGTGTGTGTTATGTTACATTGTGATTCAAACACATACTGTTAAAACTCATCCTAATACATAATTATTCACTCTTAGTCTGAAAACACTCACCTTCTTTGTGAATTTTTGTTTTTACCGAGTAAAGTTACATTCAAGCAATAGATTAAGTGGGTTTTTGTTTGTTTGTTGACCTGCATTAAACCATATCTTGGTTGTTAAGCAGCCTTAAAAAAAAAGCATCCACAGAAAAGAAAGAAAAGATAATAAACTATGTTGACGGCAATTTTTACTCATACATGTAACTTAACACCGAATAATCCCTTAGTCTATGATTATGTTTGTGTTATGTGACATTCAAACACATGTTTAAAAAAAATGCTTGTACTAAATGATCCACTCTTTGAACATTATAGTGTGCAATTAGTGTGCACAAAAATGTGAAATTCTTCAAGATACGTTTGAAAGTAACTTTACACAAAACCTATGGTGTCATGTTACATGCAAACACCTTTAATCTATTTTGAAGCATTAAACAGTTTGAAAAGCAAAATTGTTGACTGTTTCCATCCAGTCACCTTTCAAAGTGGGATTGAACCAGTCAATGAAATCCTGAGTTCATCTTAGCAATGCCATTTGAAAATGTCAGTATGACTGCAGGTACATAACATGCATTTGTCGTGTTAAGTTACTTGCATGCACGTTTTTACTGCATGTAACATAATGCACAATTATAATTCAAATGTTACCATGAAGCAAACAATTCATTTGTATTAAAAAGCTCCTATTCAATAGATTTTGCTATACCAAACTTGTGTGATGAAAAATACATGAGTGTAACTTAACACCACTCTTTATGGAGTAAAGTTACATACAAACACATATATATCACTAAAACATCCCTTGTGCAGGCGAAAACACAAACTGAAGTTAAAGATCGCCATTCAAAACGCATCATCTTGAAAAATCAGACAGGTACTTGCAGATTCAGTTTCCATCAACAAGGTGATAGTTAGCATGTAACTTTACACGGGCATGTTGTCACTGTGATTGCGTTAGGTTACGTACGAACAGAACATTCAAACTTGGGTTTAAGATCGTACCAGGGCCATCCACATTCATCGAGAATGCAAATGTTCAGATTATTGCATATTTATTTTCCTTTAAAATTTCCCCGATCTAAAATGAATGCAGCACTTGCTTGTACGTAACGTTAACGATATGTACTTTCGTGTTAAGTTACAATCACGCGTCAAGATGGTAAAAAAATGGTAAGTCGTAAAAAAATTTTGTAATCCTTCGAGATCTCACAACACTACGTCCAAAATTGGTCTTCTCGCTAAAAAACATGTAAAAATCATTCTCCTAAAGCAAACATATTCACGCATGTAACATTAAAAACAGTAACACCAAAAGTAAGCATGGTCACTCACAAACATGTGCTCATAACAAATCAACAAACATTTTCCACAATTCCAAATGCGACTAAGATAACCCCTGCTAACACTGTTTTCACGTTCATGCCGTTGTTCATAAAAATGATAATGTATTTTGGTCACTTTACTTGCATTTCATGTCTTTCACTGACAAAACTGCATGAACGTAACCATAAACAGCAAAACTTACCTCATGCTTTTTCGCCACAATGATCCATCAATGCTTCGACCAAAACAGCACGTGACCAGCTCTTTTGTAAACAATATTCAAAATGGCCGCCGCTTACGCAAAATCTCGTTCACGTCCTAGTGAGGGATCGTTTTTTGTTGCATGCGCGTAACATAACATTTACGCGGTTTTCAATTATTTTTCCCTTGGACTGCTATGTAGAGTGGAATCAAGAAACCGCTTAAAGTCCTATGCCGAAATGAAGGCAGCGACAGAAGCTTTAAAATCATGCTGTTTCCCACCTACGCGAGACTTCCAACTCGTTGTTAAAATGAAGACGAACTCGGTACGAAAAACTAACGCGACGGTTACGCGCAAGCAGCCGTCCTTTGAACGCAATTATACACATCGCCGGTCATTCGTTCGTCCTGACAGTAAACCTGCATTGAACTGTTTTGTCTTTCATAACATGATATGATTGATTCAGTTTCAAATTGTCTCTGGTAAAGCGAACATGCAGCTTCAAAGTGTAGTGTGTGAATTGTGTCACGTTTCGCGTTTCGCCGACAACCGACTTTTTCGAACTAATCCACAGATATATAACTCAACAGACACAGATTTGAACACAAGAAGACATGCATATTGAAATCAACTTATTTTGAACAGATTAGAACAGGTTTGATTGAGGTGCATGTAGAATGGTTGCCTTTACAAGGCTAGTTTTGTGACCAACTCGTGATACAGGCACTCGACGCTCTGTTGTACTCTTGACCATATATGCATATATATAGATATATGGCTTGCCCAATCCAACGTATAAAGGAACTCATTGTTATTCAGCCATTAACCTTCGCCGGCACTCGTTATCGACTACACACGGACGCATTCGTGGGGCCGTGCAGACCCATGCTTCTCAAAGAAGGAAAAATGTGCATATCCTTCCGTGGCACTCGTGGGGCCGTGCAGACCCATGCTTCTCAAAGAAAGAAAAATATGCATATCCTTCCGTGGCACTCGTGGGTCCGTGCGGACACAGAAGGGTGTTTGATGCAAATATCTCTTAAACGAGTTGGAATTTTTTAATGAGCTTTTAGAAATGCCTCAGACACCTAAAAAGCTATCATCTCCTAAAAGCTCATTAAATTTCAGTGATAATTAATTAATTAATTAATGGTCAAATTTAGACTGCACACGGTATTTGGTAAAATATTATGGGTCTGCATGGCCCCACGAGTGCCACGGAAGGGTTTGCACAATTGTCCTTCTTTGAGAAGTATGGGTCCGCATGGACCCACGAGTGCCTCGGAAGGGTATACACGCTTTTCCTTCTTTGAGAAGTATGGGTCCGCACGTCCCCACGAATGCTTCCGTGTGTAGTCTAAATTTGACCATTAATTAATTAATTAATTATCACTGAAATTTAATGAGCTTTTAAGAGATGAAAGCTTTGTAGGTGTCTGAGGCATTTCTAAAAGCTCATTAAAAAATTCCAACTCGTTTAAGAGATATTTGAGACAATGACAAAAGGTGACGTTTTCATGTCAGTATGTCCCAAATGACATCACCAGTACATTTTTCATTCTATCTAATCTGTTTTCGTTCTATTTTTTCTAATAACATGCGTTAACAATTGATTGCCAACTGGAATGGAAGAGCACAAAAAGTGTAACTTGATATGTAGTTTCTCTAGAGGGAAAAACATCTTCCACTTTCATGTCAGTGTGTCCCATGCAACATACATTTGCCAAACAGCTATGTGTAAGTAGATTATTTGTTAGTGGTATAGAAAATACTGATCAACAATCAAAGTCAGTTTTCACATTCATTTTCTACCTATTTCTTATTTGTTTATTCTTTTGGCAATGGTGAAATGTCAGCAATCGTGTGTCATTCGGGACAGTAGACATGACACCTGACCTTTTGTCACTGTCTCATTTGCAATCAAACACCCTTCTGGGTCCGCACGGACCCACGAGTGCCTCGGAAGGGTATACACGCTTTTCCTTCTTTGAGAAGTATGGGTCCGCACGTCCCCACAAATGCTTCCGTGTGTAGTCTAAATTTGACCATTAATTAATTAATTAATTATCACTGAAATTTAATGAGCTTTTAGGAGATGATAGCTTGTTAGGTGTCTGAGGCATTTCTAAAAGCTCATTAAAAAATTCCAACTCGTTTAAAAGATATTTGCAATCAAACACCCTTCTGGGTCCGCACGGACCCACGAGTGCCGGCGAAGGTTAAAGACATTTTCCGAATTACAATGGTTTAATAGTCAACTTGCACAATACCCCTTTTGAACAGCTCTCTGGTGCGAAAGATAAGGAAGGTTCACTTCCCTACGGGCAAACGTTTTGCTCTCACAAGCACTGGTGTTCTCTGGCTTGTGTAAAAAAACCAAAATAAAATCTCAATCGCCTTACTTTTGTATACAGGACATGCTTGGGTACTTTGAACGAACTAAAGGATTATTCTTGCGGCTATTATTGCCGCAGCCAATAAACCTTTAACGACTTTGTGTGTGTCGGTGTGTGAATGCTCTGATTTGTTTTGCTATTGTGTATTGCCGTGAGCTCTGGCGAGAAGGGGTGATTAATTTATGTTCATTATTATTATGTCTCACTGTGTTTTCACAGCTGTACAGAACAGTGAAAGGGATACTCGTTCAAACTTTGGTATGATGCCATGAGCGCCATAGTTTAACTAGAGTCAAATCAGTTATTTTTCTTTTTATATTCAATGGTGCCTCATTCACCCATATTCATCAGAACATAAGCTTTTTGCAACGTTCATTGAAGGTCAAGGTCCCTTTAAGTTACCTATCAAACCTCATAGTGGTGTTTATTGTTTATGGTTAGTGTTTTCCCCTGGAGCAATTTTTTGATTAGAGCTTTTGTGAACAAGAAACAATTAACAAGTGGCTCTATCCCATTCCCCCCCCCCCCCCCCCTTCCACGTGGCGATATAACCTTCGTGGTTGAAAACACCAAAGAAAGAAAGTGTTTTAAACATTTTCAGTTCTCCATTTAGTTTGGTGAAGTAGTGTAGAGCATTTTTTGAACATCAATAATCATGTATGAATTTATTGCATGTTTGTTGCTAGAATATTAATCATTCTTCTGCTGAAGAACTTTGTGCCTGATGAAAGTAAACATTGTGGTCAGTCGCATAGGTACCCCCCGCGGGTTTGGGGGAAGAATTTACCCGATGCTCCCCAGCATGTCGTAAGAGGCGACTAACTGATTCTGTTTCTCCTTTTACCCTTGTTAAGTGTTTCTTGTATAGAATATAGTCAATTTTTGTAAAGATTTTACTCAAGCAGTATGTAAGTGTTATGTCCTTTGTACTGGAAACTTGCATTCTCCCAGTAAGGTAATATATTGTACTACGTTGCAAGCCCCTGGAGCAAATTTTTGATTAAGTGCTTTTGTGAACAAGAAACAATTGACAAGTGGCTCTATCCCATCTCCCCCCGTCGCGATATAACCTTCGTGGTTGAAAACAATGTTAAACACAAAATAAAGAAAGAATAGGCACCCCCTAAAATCAAAGGTGAGTTTTAGATACTAAAATGTGCCAACAATTTTAACAGCACACCCGAGTCCCCTTTTTGACTCACATGCGTAGCAAAAGTGAGTCTATGTACTCACCCGAGTCGTCCGTCCGTCCGTCCGGAAAACTTTAACGTTGGATATTTCTTGGACACTATTCAGTCTATCAGTACCAAATTTGGCAAGATGGTGTATGATGACAAGGCCCAAAAAAACATACATAGCATCTTGACCTTGCTTCAAGGTCAAGGTCGCAGGGGCCATAAATGTTGCCTAAAAAACAGCTATTTTTCACATTTTTCCCATTTTCTCTGAAGTTTTTGAGATTGAATACCTCACCTATATATGATATATAGGGCAAAGTAAGCCCCATCTTTTGATACCAGTTTGGTTTACCTTGCTTCAAGGTCAAGGTCACAGGAGCTCTTCAAAGTTGGATTGTATACATATTTTGAAGTGACCTTGACCCTGAACTATGGAAGATAACTGTTTCAAACTTAAAAATTATGTGGGGCACATGTTATGCTTTCATCATGAGACACATTTGGTCACATATGATCAAGGTCAAGGTCACTTTGACCCTTATGAAATGTGACCAAAATAAGGTAGTGAACCACTAAAAGTGACCATATCTCATGGTAGAAAGAGCCAATAAGCACCATTGTACCTCCTATGTCTTGAATTAACAGCTGTGTTGCATGACCTTGGATGACCTTGACCTTGGGTCAAGGTCACATGTATTTTGGTAGGAAAAATGTGTAAAGCATGCGAGTCGTATGGGCTTTGCCCTTCTTGTTACTTTAGTTGCAAGATTAGTACATGTTCTATCACGGAATTTTGTTTTGTTTTTGTAATTATGTGTATTTAGAGATTTTTCAAACCAAACTATTAATCTTTGAGCTCAGATGTCCTACTTTTTGACGTATTGGTATGTTTATTCAAGGTAAGCTAGACGAATCATTTGTATCAGGAAACTAAAATAAATGAAATTCTGATTTTATGTGAAAAATTGAATCAGTATCACAACAATTTCAAAAATTATTCATATTATGTGCTGGTTAATGACTATTACATTTGCAAGCCAAAGCTCTGTTTGCATTCTGAATTTTGCATGTAAATGTCCCATTTCAAAGATCACCTATATATTTAGGTGTGTGTGTAGTCTTTTTAAGAACATCAATTATATACATTTATTGGATCTTGATTGCTTGAATGTGTATGACACATAATTCTTGTGTATGAATAAATGTGTATGACAAGTTTGAATATTGGATAATACAAATTGTTTGTATGGATTTTGATTCCTGTATGGTGAGGCAATGAACATGTGCGAGTGAGATGTCTATGATGGACAGCAAAATGTAGTTATGGATTCATGGCTGCTAGTCTCATTTCCAGTCATATTAAAAAAAACAAGTTGTTTTTACAAAAACACAAAACATAACTCAAGTTGTCTGCCACAAATACAATTAATTTTAATCAAACAAGTGTCATGCAGAAAATCCACTTTAAATAAGGAAAATCATCACAAAATGGAATGCATACTTTATGTTTATCACATCACAAGACACACTGGTAATACTTGGCAGGTGAGAGTTAACCCATCACACAATGGAATGAATATTTTTATCACATCATTAGACTGGTATTACTTGGCAGTTGAGAGTTAACCTATCACAAAATGGAATGAATACTTAATTTTTATCCCATCATAAGACTGGTAATACTTGGCAGTTGCGAGTTCATCCATCACAAAGTGGAATGAATACTTTAATTTTATCACATCATAAAGAATACATCGGTTCTACTTGGCAGGTGACAGCTGAACAGTTAGCAAAACAGTCACTATTTAATACTGGTTACAGAGACGAGGAATTGAGGCTGAAATTTATAAACTAAACAAGAAAGCTGAAATTGTGTGAGCCGTTTGTTCGTTCATGGGCTGAAACTCCCACGGCTTTTACGTGTATGACCGTTTTTACCCCGCCATTTAGGCAGCCATACGCCGCGTTCGGAGGAAGCATGCTGGGTATTTTCGTGTTTCTATAACCCACCGAACTCTGACATGGATTACAGGATCTTTTTCGTGCGCACTTGGTCTTGTGCTTGCGTGTACACACGGGGGTGTTCGGACACCGAGGAGAGTCTGCACACAAAGTTGACTGTGAGCAATAATAAATCTCTCGCCGAACGTGGGGACGAACTCGCGCTGACAGCGGCCAACAGGACTGAGCTACATCCCCGCCCTTGTTTGAGCAGTGACCTTCACTACAGAGGAGTGTAAAACTATAAAAGGAAAAGCAGTAGACAACGCCAGTTTTGGTTAATTTGGTAAAACATAAAAACAGACTATCGTTACACAGGGCACGAATATCACATTATCATAACTGTTACAAACGCTTTTGAGTTTATTAATTTGTATACCATTATGAGACAGTATAACAAAGTTGTTAGCATGCAATTGATTTGTTTGTATCCGGTTTATGGTGTATATTGCCAAGTTTTGTATGGGACACTGTAACGCTAGTCCGAGTGCTTTTGATATTTTGCTGGCAACGTGTTATTCGTGTAGTAGGGGGGTTGAACCATTTATTCTGTACATTAGGTAACTGATACCTGATATGATGTGAAGTGCTTAGTTTACTTGATCAATAGTCGAGAGAAATACAATGCTTTACATGTTTTCCATGGACAGCGTTACACGGAACACGAAAAGCAGGCAACATAATGACAAACAGTGGTGCAAAAAAACAAATAAGAACAGAACACACTCTTGAAACACAACGGCAATTTAAATAATGCAAAACACAAACATCAAATCTTCGAAAGTCTCTCTCTTGCATTTAATAGCAAGTAAGAAATGATGTACGGTACAGGCACCCAAAATAAAGCTTATTTTACTGAGAGAAAAAACCCACACACACCTTGTCTTAATAATTTTAAGATTTCAAAGTTCAACGTTAAACACCCCCCCCCCCCCCCCCTGCAAAAAGCAAAGAAAACAATCAAAACAAAAACAAGGTATGTAAAGGAGTATAGGAAACCGGTTAAATCAGGGTCATGTTTTTTTTTTCCTTTGCAGCATGACCTCAAATAATTCAGTTTGAATACATTTGTGAATTCTCTTCAAAATTGCAGAACAAACATTTTTTCGCAGGGTGTGTACAGAAAGAAACACCAACACCTACGGCTACCAAGCAAAAATAATGCGAAACACAAACATCAAATCTTCGAAAGTCTCTCTCTTGCATTTAATAGCAAGTAAGAAATGATGTACGGTACAGGCACCTAAAATAAAGCTTATTTTACGGAGAGAAAAAAACCACACACACCTTGTCTTAATAATTTTAAGATTTCAAAGTTCAACGTTAACACCCCCCCCCCCCCCAGGGTGTGTACAGATAGAAACACCAACAGCTACGGCTACCAAGCAGAAACTAATCGCACCATTGAAGGAAAGTTTTTACAATAAATAAAATCCACCCCCTTCAAGAACAGCCTGGGACAGCTTCTGCCTCAGTTCTTGACGTGTCGGGCAGACACCTGCATTCTGAGGGCACAAGTTGACACTCTGGGGAGTGGCTTTTCGGGTGTGTCCACAAACACCACGGTCAGAGGACTCTGGTACCCTCCTGGTACTGTGGACCGGCTCCCAGACATGAAAAACACGAAATCTGAGATGGTGGTTTCTCCGCACTTTCCATCTGAAACAAGACAAAAAAGAAATTCTGAAATAAAGGAAACATCATCCCGCTTTCTTAATAAGCATACAAGTACCAGGACTCAAAAGAGAGGGAATTATTGCATGCTTGTGTTCATTTGTAGAAGCGTAGAAATGTTAAGCATGCTTTGCGACACAGAATGAAATGCTATTTTGAAAGCGTAACTTTTCTTGAGACTTTTTTTGAGCTGCTTGACGTTCAGTTTGATATGTGAAGGCAAACGAGATTCATTTTCCCAAATCTTTGGAGCTTTCAGGGGTAAAACCATGTGCTTATCATTTGCTGCTTTACATATAAGTTATTCTCCTGGGCCGTTTCCCATTTTGTGACATGTATTTTCAGTCCTTAAAACATGTATTAAATGGCAACTTGAATGTATACTCTCCCAAAAAAGAAACTTGACACAGGTAAACATTGATGTTTTTCAAATATATAATATATGTTAGAGGAAAGCACCAAAATTCAGTTTGAAGTTTGTCGGTTACATTGTTGCTAACAACTAACCCATAAAAAGAACATAATTGAACCAAGACTTTACTAAGTGGTCGCCCTTTTATTGAATTGCAAAAATTCTCGTCTGCACAAAAATCATGTGCATGGAGAGTATCGAGAGTATACATATTTTCTTCAGTAATAATTTTTTTTCCAGTAATACTCCAGGTTGTTAATGATGCAGACTTGCAACAAAACAACATAGAATATATATATATTATTTTCTTGGTAGTGTTAGCAGTATTCAAATTCATGTCACAACTTCCGGTTTCCATGTTATGAAGGTGCTTTACTTTAAAACCTTTGTACTTTTACTGAACACTAAGACAAACAAAATGTGCAAGTATTTGTTATTCTATCTCTGCAGGCCAAGGATATTTATGAAACTAGTATTTGTGAATGAAATTAATTTGTACAGCTTAAATGTCTCAAGTTAAATTTAATAAAAAGTCTACTTTATAACATGGTTTTCCCTGGTACACAGCTCTGGAGATTAAAGCTGTGGTCTATTTATGACTTTCCTGGGCTACGAGGTTGAAAAATAGGGATACAATCATGTACAGAATTCTGTACAGCAAACGCTACCCGAAACCCCACCTATACGGCGTGTATGACCTTGAGAGCTTCAGTCAACGCTTGAATTTTTCAGGGATAACAGCCGGTTTGCTCTCTCAAGACTGATCATATTTTATCTTCAAGAGAGATCAAGGGGAAAAAATAAAAGCCCCGGCGAAGATTCGAACTCTCGACTTCGTGTCTCATGTCCTAACCACTAGGCTACTGCGCCAATTGAGAAAATGAAGGAAAAACATTGATATGAATTCATGTTATGTTATTCTTGAAGCAGCATGATTTATATCTCTATCCGCCCATTGTTCAGAAGTTTGTTTGTTTGTTTGTTTGTTTGCTTGCTTAACGCCCAGCCGACCACGAAGGGCCATATCAGGGCGGAGCTGCTTTGACATATAACGTGCGCCACACACAAGACAGAAGTCGCAGCACAGGCTTCATGGCTCACCCAGTCACATTATTCTGACACCGGACCAACCAGTCCTAGCATTAACCCCATAATGCCAGACGCCAGGCGGAGCAACCACTAGATTGCCAATTTTAAAGTCTTAGGTATGACCCGGCCGGGGTTCGAACCCACGACCTCCCGATCACGGGGCGGACGCCTTACCACTAGGCCAACCGTGCCGGTTGTTCAGAAGTGAATACATGTATAACTATTTCTTAGATGTCTGGTTTCAACTGGCTTTGGAGAGATTCAATTACTGTTCTTGTCATTTTCTTGCATGTTGTAAATAGAGATATCGCAGCTATTTGCATGGCGCGAATGTCGTGTAGCATGACGGTGTAAACATGTACTGCGATTCTGTAAAACATGTTTGCAAATAAAGGCAAATTTTAATGTCAATTTTTACGTTTTTGCAACGCATAAATGATAATTCAAGCGTAGAATGATATAAAATTATCAATTTTTTTTATCTTTGACAATACTGGTGTAGTGGCCTAGCGGTTAAGACATCGGCCCCGACATTTCGAGGCCCCGATGCCTTGAGTTCGAATCCCTGCCAAGTCGTTTATTTTTTCTGCTCGATCCTTCTTGACAACAAATATGCTCAGCTCTGCGAGAGCAAACCGGATGTTACCACTGCAAAATTCAAGCGTTGACTGAAGCTCTCAAGGTCATACACGCCGTATAGGTGGGGTTTCGGGTAGTGTTTGCTGTACAGAAATCTGTACATGATTTTGTCCCTATTTTTCAAACTCGTAGCCCCGGAAAGTCATAAATAGACCACAGCTTTAACCCATATCAATCAAGGTTTGTTATGAACCAAACGGCTTTCCATATGAGATTATATACGTACCACTGCCGCCGCCACCAAATAATCATAATATACACTTTACAACGGATTACACACACACACACACAGATAACAAGGTAATCTTGAACTTTAGCGTGACGAAAATGCACCGAAAATGGTGTACGTTGTCAACCATGGGACATCATCTACACGAAAGAGTTGTCTCCCTTGTCTGGTCACACGGATAATTCCTTCTTTGATGGGTCAAATGCATTCGTACAGTTCATCATCGGAGTTCATTCCGTAACTTCAAAGGGATCTAAAATGACTTGTTATGATTACAAGTACAGGTTCTACAAATTTGGAGACTTAAATGCCTCTGAATTAAGAGCTATGAATTTAACACGCTAAAGTTCAAGATTACCGATAACACGATATAGCAGCTAGTCTCTCGCACCGAATTCCAATATTTTGCATCTTTGGTCAAAAACGCGTACAGGCCTCCCTTCAAGTTCAACTTCTGGATGTGGATGCCCCACTGACTCGGTGTAGATCGTCACAAGAACCGAATTCGTCTGATAAAACAATTAACTTACCCTGCTGTGCGAGCCTGGGCAACAGCGTTAATTAAAACTGCACTCGCAAACCTTCCAAAACATCAGGGACATTTGCCACCCCCGCCATCTTGAGCTGTTCAGTCTGTCAAAAGGCGGCAAAGCGAGGCTATGAAGACGCGTATAAGCTTAGTGTTTTTCATGTGGATTCCCAGTCCAAGTTTTTAAGTCGCTTAACCACGTGACTAATAACTGATTATTACAGGTGTATTTATTATTAAATACAGGTGTATTTAATTTTAAATACAGGTGTATTTATTTTTAAATACAGGTGTAATTATTTTTAAATACAGGTGTATTTATTTTTAAATACAGGTGTATTTATTATTAAATACAGGTGTATTTATTTTTAAATACAGGTGTATTTATTTTTAAATACAGGTGTATTTATCATTAATTACACCTGTATTTTATAATAAATACAGGTGTATTTAATAATAAATGCACCTGTATTTACTAATAAATACACCTGTATTTAAAAATAAATACACCTGTATTTAATAATAATTACACCTGTATTTAAAAATAAATACACCTGTAATTTATAATAAATACACCTGTATTTAATAAAAAAATACACCTGTAATTAATAAAAAAAATACACCTGTAATTAATAATGATACTTATTGTATACGTTTAAGAAATAAATACAGCTGTATTTATCATTAAATACAGGTGTATTTATTTTAAATTACAGCTGTAATAGTTATGAGCCAAACGGCTTTCCATAAGCGCTAGCGATACGCACCCTCTGCTGCAGGATCTGTCGTTTGCTATACTCATGTAGTATCTTCGGCTCAAGTTGACCAGCATGGAAATTGCCATTTTCAAAGTTGGTGATACTGTTAGAATAAAAGGTGGCGAAGAAGGTCGGATCTTGGACATACAGAGACCACTAGGCTACATGCGTTGCCGCATAAAAACAACTCGACAGTGGTGCGCCGTTTTCCCCCAGACAGATACCTCGCCTAAGACAACGACAGACATCAAAGTTAGGCTCACCTAAATCAGTAAGTGACGATTGAAGAAGTAGGTAATACAAATTTGAACACTGAAGCACAAAGGCTCGAATAAGCACAAACTCAGCAATCATCTTCATCGCTTGTAAATTCACACACGCGGTCTTTCGAATCCCGCTGAACTCAGGTCCAAAATGAGTTACTTCCCTTCGGGTATCATTCTCTCCCGTCGCTAGCTGTGAAGCGAAGATTATCAGAATGCGGTCTTTCGCAGTTGTGACGAATGCCAGCTCGGGTAACCGACTGAAACCAGCCAGTAACTGCACAGTATCAAATGCATTCAAATCCTGGAAACAAAAAGACAAAAGGGGACTCGTTTCGCACATGAATATCATGACACGATTTTCGGTGGCAGAAGGTTTGATGAGCAGTAAACAGGCACTCGCAAAGTTTGTGTCAAAAAGTTAGGTTTTTTAATGAAAACGTCGGAGTAATGGGATAAAAAGCTTACACACCTCGTCCTGAATATCGTGCATATTTTCCCTCGGGTCGATTTACAGGTATTACCTCGCCAGAGGCTCGGTAATACCTGAAAATCGACCCTAGGGAAAATATGCACGATATTCAGAACTCGGAGTGTGTAACCTATATTTATTTTGGTTTTTGTATTGCAATTGATGATTCTAAGAGACATTGGATTTTTTTGTCTCTGAGGACTGGGAAGTCTTCATGTCGATCATGTTTTGTATTCGCGGGCGAAGTCTTGTTGAAAGTGGTGTTCTGGTAAAAAGCATATTTGTTCCGTGGTTGACAAGCGAGAAGTCAGAAAAGACTCCGTTTCGTACCAGTAGCGTAAAGCTCGAGTTACGTGCCTATTAATTGTTGCCAGATGAAAATGACTCGACTGTCATTGAGAATGGTACGGTTGTTTGATTGGTTAAACAAACTCTTCATTGTCAGTATTAGAAGTAACCCGTAAATGGGACTTTTTGTGCTTATTGGTTAAATCCCGATGAAGTTTCAACCGTTGACTAAGTGGGAAGTTGCATGGCCAGCGCCATGCTAACGAACACGGGAAGTGTTCTGATGTTATGTTCGTTGCTAAACGCGACATGAATTTTTTTGACGAAATGTACTTTTTTTTATGTAAGGTATTGCTTCTGTACATTATTTTGACTCGAACAGTAATGATGTTTTGCTCGTAAATGACCGTTTTGTATTTTTTTCGCTTTGGTTGAAATGTAACCCAGCTTTGTTTTATTCATGGGGACCATGAATTGTAGCGGGAGAGATTGTAACAGGATGAGATTATCTGTCTGTCTGTCTGTCTGTCTGTCTGTCTGTCTGTCTCTCTGTCTCTCTGTCTCTCTCTCTCCGTTTCTTTGTCTCTAATTCTTGTACTGGACAATGTTGTTTTATGGTCGGTCTAAGCGTAGTCACTAGTGCCATTCCTTGCAAGAGACTTTTCATGGTTTCGCATCCTTTTTCTCACGCACGGTGCTTATCGCTGTCAACGCTAGTTAGTTCTCGCACGTGAGATATCGCAGGTGCCTGGGAGTTTCCCGTGCAGAGGTCGTTGGTTTCTCTGGCATCATTATTTAAGAGACTTGTAGAATCAGCAAAAAGGACTAATGCTCATGAATATGCATGGCGTATTGATAATGATTATTGTATTGTTTAAATTCACATTGTTCATAAGGGTTGAAGAGAATAATAGGCTGCATCAGTTATGTAACGTTTTGATACATATATTTTTATAGTTTGTTTTTGAAGAGAAATTGGGAATTCTCTGTGGAATGAAGGGACTATGTTTTAGGCGTATTAACTTGATAGGTAATTTGTTCCTGATATCCTCGTTTGTGGCGCGAATATCTTTCTTTGTTTTCCTGACTCCGAAACCATAAGACGTTTTTGCTAACTCTGTTCCCAGAGGTGAATTTGTAACTTAATTGTGTCCTGCACAAGAAGGTACGTTTACATTTTATTTGAGATTGTATAGATGTTTTGTTGTTAGTTTAAAAGTATGTATTCTGGATGCATTCTTAGTTTTATAATTGCGAAATATTGAATTTTGTGTTGAAAGAATTATTGAGTCTCTTTATTAAACGTAATCAGGATTTAAGAAATGTATGTTTGATAGTTGTTCACGGATATTTTGCATTTTTCTAGTTTGATTGTGTAAAGATATTGTTTAGAATTGTTTTATTATGAAAAGTGGTCTGATAGGTTACGGATAGCTATTTTATTGCTTGTGATTGTTAGATAAAAACGTGTGTCGAATTATATGATAGCGAGTTGTATGAATTGTATGGAAGTTACACTAAGGTCCAAATCAGTTGCATTAGATGAGTTTTCCCTATTACGAATACAATTCTGTTTTTAATGAATAAGTGAGAACAGCGCCCACGGCGTGGCCCTATTTTCCTTTTCCCCCTTTCCCTTCCCCTGTGTCTGCTAGGGTCGGGCAGTAAACGCACAGCGCGCGTGCGCCAGAGTCTTGACAGGTACCTCGGAATGTACCGCGCTGTAGCTGATTAATTGTTCAAGAGTATCCCCCCTTCCCTTCCTTCCTCTTCCCTTGTCCTTCGTTCCTTCCCCCTTCTCCTTATCACGCTCAATTAGGAGGCGGAACCGATTAAAATGTTTAGGTATACACACAGGCGATGATGATAATAAATACCCTTTTCCCCTCTGATTAGACATTGTACTTGTATTTGTGGAATGAGTCACTGAGTAGACAAGGTATTTGTTTACAGTCAGCATGGTGTAGCCTGAGCGAGCTGTTCACACAGGAGATGTCGACCGTGACCGACAGGAAATTGTCCTGAGGTGTGTGAGATAATCTTGCTTTTGATTTCAAGAAAGATAACTGCAAACGAAGTTGTTTTCTTGGTGTTTGTTAACCTGTTTGCAGTAATGCTATTATTTTGTACGTCTTTCTTAGTTATGTTTTCTCCTTTTAATTACTCTCACATTTGCAATATTGTGTCTGTTTTCTATGTTTGACATTGTGTGTGTGTAATCTATGCGGTTACCTATTTACAGTTTGTTGTTCACGTAATCAAGGTTTATTTGTTGATTTACCATGATTCCTTGATCTATTGTCATTTTGTTGTTGATTGTATTCTCTTTTTAGGGAGAAAACTTGAAACTGCTTTTGGTAATTTTTGTAATACTTAGCATGCTCGAATATATCATTGTAGTTCGTAGTACTTATTATTCTATTATAATCTTTACAGGTTGGTCCGAGGTAGAACTAATAAACAAGAAGTCAAATCATGAGAAGAGACTCTGTTTTGATGTTTGAGAGCATCCCTCCACACATATAAAAAAAAAACTGAGAAAATTGGTTCAGCAAGTTAGAAATCAGAGCACATTGTGCAGTCAATAGAATGTCTCAATACCGTGAAACCTGCCACATAATATAGTAAATACTTCAATATGTTGTATTTGTTTAGTTTCACTTTCAAAAAAACCACAAAAAAGAAACCAACATGAACAACTTTAGAGCTCTTACTTTGATTACAAACTGCATGATTTGGATAAAAGTTGATCGGTTTGATCTAATGCTGATCTTTTGCAGGCTTTAGGGTTTTTTTTTCAGCGGCATAATTCAGTGCTTCGTCTCGTATCGAACACACAAGCAGATGACAAATTTAGTCAGTTGGAGTTGTCTCCCGTACTCCTGTAGCATGCACTGATCTAAAAAATAATCCACTATTCAGTTTAGATCAGTGCGCTGCACCAAGACGGTTATACCAAAACGGTTCGGGAATTCCCAACAAAAGAAAAGATCCGCACTCGGCACTGGCTACTTCAGTGTCAGCTGAACACGAGACCGTTCGGTCTTTTAGAAGATTTGTATCTTGAAATGAAAATTAACGAATATCGCGCTGTCCGAAGGAATGGAGTACATATCGGACAATGACCACGCTCAGGCTAAAACGATAGGACATCTGACCGACATGCGGCAATGTGAATCGGACATTTGGGGATTTTCATCGTTATATGTCCGATGTCCGACGCCTAACGACATCCCTGCCTACATTATTCTGATTGATCACAACCAAACCTACTATTATTGGACACATCCAAATGCAAGCGCCTGTTCTTGACAATTTCCCACTGAACTAAAAATAAAACCAGTGCAATTTCCTCGGTCGGGCTTTGCCACAGAAACTCACGGTTTGGCCTGTAGGTAAAATGTACAATGTATTTTCTGATTTGTGCACAAAAGCTTTTTTTCTTTTTTCTTTTTTTTTTAACATAACAATGTTTAATATCACTGTTTGTTTAAAAGAACATGGTCACATTTGTAAATAAAATGTTAAATTAGAAAATAAATAACATTTTGGTTCATGATTTGTCCTACACCTGTGCTGAAAATAAGAAATAAAAATGTCGGTATATAAGTCACTCAAATACAAGTAAGTATGAATGGCTCGGTTTGAGTTTGTTGCGGTTGACCCTGCACAAATCGACCTTTGATGTTTTTGTTGAACAATTTTGCCGTCACACCTCCCATAGGGTGACGTATTTCACAACTTCCTGTGTTACACAAACTCAGTGATGACCAATTTTGCCTTCACCCCTCCCATAGGATGACGGATTTCACAACTTTCTATGACGGCTTACTAGTGCCTGGTGTTACCCATTATCACGTGATAATTACTAATTAACGCTGTCAGTTACTGTTTTCACTCGTTAGTTACTCATTTTCACGGGATAATTAGTAATTTTAACGGGAAAATGACTAAATTTTAGTTTTGGCACTAGCAATCCGCCAGAAAGTGAGCCAAAACTAAAAATTAGTAATTAACAGGTGAAAGTTAGTAATTTTCCCGGGAAAATTAGTAATTAACACGTGAAAATGGTAATTATCAAGGGAAAATTAGTAATTTTCCCTTGATAATTACAATTATGAGGTTTTGGCACTAGTAATTCCTATGACGGCTTACTAGTGCCAAAACCTGGGGTTACCCATTATCACGTGATAATGACTAATTAACGCTGTCAGTTACTGTTTTCACCTGTTAGTTACTCATTTTCACGGGAAAATTACTAATTTTTAGTTTTGGCACTAGCAATCCGTCAGGAAGTGAGCCAAAACTAAAAATTAGTAATTAACAGGTGAAAGTTAGTAATTATTCCGGGAAAATTAGTAATTTTTCCGGGAAAATTAGTAATAAACACGTGAAAATGGTAATTATCAAGGGAAAATTACTATTCCTTGATAATTACAATTATGAGGTTTTGGCACTAGTAAGCCGTCATAACTTTCTACAGATGAACAACAATGTTGCCTTCGCCCCTCCCATAGGGTGACGGATGTCACAACTTTCTGTGTACACAAACTGATGACGTATTTCACAACAAAACTAGTTCCGGAATGTCACCGTTCACACAGCCAAATGCCTCCGCATAACCGAGACCTCTGGGTCTGGGAATGACGACGACGACAATGATGATTAATGATGCTGACAAGCGCACCTGATACAGCGCGGCGTGGCTCTCACTCGGGCGCTACCCACATCAGAGTGATGGACATGAAGGTCTCCTCGCCCACGTAGCTCCCGAGGTCATTGGCCATCCACAGCGTGTCGTCCTTGGTGAACTGGAAGATCCCGGTCTGGCCGCTCTTGGTGCCGTGTTCGTTGTACCAAGTGGACACGTACGTGTTGTTGTTCTTGTAGCAAGTTACCTTAATAACAATAATAATGATAAAGTAGAAGTGCAATGCCAAGGCACTGCATGCATACCCCCCGCGGAGGACAAATCGCCTCTCTCCCACATACTCACTCGCACATATCAGGGTTTTTTGTAAAAGTTGAGGAGGTACTGTCACACCCCTATTTTTCAACCAAATTGATTGACAGTTTGGTAAAGCAATCTTCGACGAAGTCCGGGCTATGGAATTGCATTTCAGCTTGAAAACTTAACATTAGTTAACTAGTTTGCTCATTAAATTTGTCATTATAATCGAATTTTCAGAATAAGGTTAAAAAATGATCTTCTCCTGAATTAATAAAAAAATATATAGATATATAGCTATTCTGATGGACACGTGGGGGGATTCGGGGGCTGTGATTGGATGGTCTCACACATCCCTTTTCCGATCATCAAAGCATAACGCTACGAAAGTTGGCCATTTTTGCCGATATCCAAACGATATCGGCAATAACAAAGACGCATGGTTCCGGTTTCTTCCACGTGTATAAAGTACACGCATACCTCGCCAGGCTTGTGTCTGTGGCTAGTCGACAGACGATGCCATTTGCTTTGTGTGTGTTTTTGTTGTTGCTTACTGTACATGACATACATTACGTGTAAAATCCAGTTCTTTAACTGGCAGCAAACCTTGCAAATTTCCAGAAGCTGCAATCTGAAGCGACCTATCTCTGATTTTTGCAGACGATCTCTCCAATCACCAATGTTTAACACAAAATCAGCAAACTCTCCTGTCACATAGAACGTCCATTGTGTAGTGCAATGTTGAAATGAAGTTACCGGTCTGAAGCATTTCATCGTTTCTTCTGAGACAATCCTTGTTCTCTTATCATCTACAGATTTACCGCAGTCTTCACCACGCGAATTCCCAACAGAAGTCAGACTTTCGAACATACAATCTACGTAGGCAAGCATGATACGTCATAACGTCATATGATTCCTAAGATATTGACGTAATGCTAAGCATCCGGTTATCTTGAGTTTTCTCCGTAATACATGTCCGTGGGTTTTTACAATGTTCGGTTATTTCCGTGGCTTCATGCAGAAAGGGAACCGTCGTCTGCAATCAACGACATGGACCATTCTGGTCCTTGTTGCTGACAAAAACATGATTTTAACACAGAATTTAATGTCAGAATAGCTATATAAACGCTATTGTGTTTTCATCGTAGCAATAGGGTCCGATATTTAGACTCGAACAAGTATAATGCGACTCGTCTTCGACTCGTCGGCATTATACTTGTCTCGTCTAAATATCGGGCCCTATTGCTACGCTGAAAACACAATAGCTGTTAATGTCACACGCTTTCCTTCTTTGCCACTACTAAAGCAAACGTGTGCAAGATTGTATGTTACGCGCTTTGGAGCATGTGCAAGAACGGATTCAAACTCGAAATCGTCCCTCCAAAAAACCCAAATTGCACACACGACTTTTATTTCTTCTGCTGTTATCGTTTCTTCTCTTTACAAATTCTTCAACGCTCAGAATACTGAAAACGGCATCCCAGACGACAGTACTGTTTCCATACGCGAATTTAGCTGCCCTTGGAAAGTGGCTCGCTCAGGAGGCCTGTTAGTCTGACACTATAAGGACAGAGTTGTGAACATAGATGACAAAGATCCCGGAAAAAACAAACATTTCGCGGATGCAGACACAAAAAGACGTCATGAAGATTGCGATGCTTCAAAAGATACAGACTGTGACGATGACTCTGACGTCATTCACATATTCCGAGACGTCATTTATAGTTGTTCGGTCACTTTCGTCAAAAAGTAGATCTCTCCACAATGGCTGCTCCTGTGTTTAGGTTTATCAAGCGTGAGTACGCAAAACGTGTTTGTTCTCTCCTCTGTTGAAGCTGTGAGACATAATCGCCATTACGAGCTAGTCGTGTGACAGAGAGTTTTCTTGCACACTCGACTGCTGCTGTTTCACTCCGGCTAAAGCCGTCGTGAAACATCTACAGTCTCGTGTGCAAGAAAACTCTCTGTCACACGACTAGCTCGTAATAGCTGTTAATGTCATGTTTACCCTAAACATGTGCTCAGAATGAAAGATAACATGACATAAAAAATGTGATGTCTCAGTAATTTAAATAATGACAATAGAACATTTATAAAGCGCTTCTCCACAGCTCAAAGCGCTTTACAATGGCTGGGTGCGGGAGGGGAGATATATATATATACAAATCAGCACACCGTGCAGTAAATGTCGCATCAAAATATGGGACAATAGACATCAATGCAATAAGCGAATACACAAGCATACATTAAAAGTGCTGTTGCACTGCTGTATGCACCATGGACAAAATATGTACAATCAAATCACACACACACACACACACACACACACACACACACACACACACACACACACACACACACACACATACAAACACACACACACACACATACACACACACACACACACACACACACACATACACTTTGGCTATTATTTTGGCTCATACAAAGTCACCGCAACATTGAAGCACAAGACTCAAGAGGGGAACACCAATACATACAAGCATTGTCTTAGGAACACAGATTACAGGGGCGGAGCAGTTAAGCCAGAGGGGGGGGGGAGAGGGGGTACAACCTGGGGTCCAGGGTCCCGTTGGGGGGTCTGGGGGGCAAAGCCACCCTGAAGCTGAAGAATTTTAGCTATTTTATAAACAATGTGTGGCTTATCCTTGATTTTAAACAAGATCAACTGGTGTCAGCAGCCACTCATTATTTCTTTTAACGTTAGTATTAAATAATGGCAATTTATATTCACTGATATCTGCTGCCGACATCATATAGTATGGTTAGAAGGAAGACATGTCGCATACTGTGACAATTAAACAATCAACTCTTCCCCCAGCTTTACAGACAGAAACAAAAAATAAAATTCGCAGACACATAGTTTTTTTTTTTTTTTTTTTTTGGTGGGGGGGGGGGGGGGGCTGGTCCTTAACCCCTGCAACACCCCCCCCCCCCCCCCCCCCCGCCGGATTATATGTTGCTTACTGCAAATGAAACAATCAGCTTTGCTGATTTGACAACATCAGTTCTCTGCATTTTTCTTCAAACCTTTAACTTTAATTTCTTGAAAGTAAAACTCTTCCAATCTTGTGCTAATCTTGACAAGCCTTGGGAAACATGACTGGTAAAACATCAATAAAAAACCGTGTAGGGTGAGCCATTTTGCTTGGAAACCACGATTTGGAGGACGTTTTTCATTCTCTGGCTCAGCAGATTTCGATTCGCGGTGACTATCGTCTGCTATGTCGTCTGCTTCGATCGACTCGACAACACTACTACCACTCACACTGACACTGTCCACATTCGCGGTGTTCCTGTCATTTTGTCCGGGATCACTTACCTTGGCGAAGGGTAGCAAACCTTGGCCAATTAGTTTTTTTATTTGTCGGTTGTGACATGATGTTCAAATCCAAATCGAAAGCAATGACTGACTGATAAACTATCGCGAACCGGCGAACGCAAACGCTGAGATTGTGGTCACTCTGGCATCTATATTTTTTGGCAATGGCTTCCGTTCAAAACATTGATGTTTCGTTTTTGGCATTCGCGAAGGAAATAAACGTCAGTCAGTTGACTAAGTGCATCAGCAGCAGTTTTAGCAATCAAAGCCTGACCAATACAAAAACTGGACAAACTTTGGCTGACCAATACAATAAACTGGACAAACTTTGGCCGATTTGGGCGAATACTCTTCGGACATTTGTCCGATAGGGACATGAAAGTTTCGGCCAAAGCAAAAAAATATCGGCGATTGGCCGAAGGGCCGACCCAAAGGACACTCCTGGTTAACCACAATCAATTGACACGCACACAGTACACACGAGCTAGAGCACACACACACGCACACACACACACACACACACACGCACATACACGCACATACACGCACACACATACACACACACACACACACACACACACACACACACACACACACAGAGTTGCTCGTAGTCGGGACAATGGTATTTGGAACAAAACTAATCTTTCAGTTTTCACCTTCAGGGTGTTGGTGCCATCAGGGTCTCCTCGCATAGACACGATGTAGTTACCAGTCGTGGGGATGGTCCATGTACGCCGTGCAGAGTTGTAGAGAGAACCGTAGTCGGTGGTCTTTTTTTTGTTGAAGCTGAGCGTAGCATTCTTGGACTGTACGCCAACGTGGTCCGTCCAGGCGGTAAAGGCTAGGTGATCGGTATGTTTGATGTACTTTTGCTCGTTGCCTTCTAGGTATACGAAGGAGAAGGAGGTGCCGTTTCCCAGGGACCTCCCGGACTTGAAGGTTACTTTGAGCTGTGAATTAAGTGCATGATTATCCCAGGAATGGGTGAGTGAGCTCAGAACATTTTTTAATGAATGAATGCTGTTGGCCTACGTATGCTCAATTTTTGAAGGTTAAGCTGCTCGCTTACAAGCACAGTCATTTTCGTAAACACAGTTCGGCTCACTAACTTAGATCTGGTCAAATGGTAACATGAGGTAAAACCACCCCCCCCCCCCCCCCCGCACAATTCAACTCATAATATTGCTATTTCATATGTTACGTGGATTTCCATTGGTCAATTGGGCAAAACTGAGCTCAGCGCAAAAGTGATATCGACGACATCGACGACCTCTTTAATTATTGCTTCCCCATTTCAAAAACAAAAACACATCTTCATTTAAAAACAAACTAATATACATGAAAATGTAATGATCCCAGAATTTAGTTGAGCAAGTGACTAAAGATTTTTTAAAAGAAAAGACATTTTGAAATACTGAAAAGTACAAGAAAAGAGTGAACAAAAAAATACAATAATCAGAGGGAGGGATATGGAACAGCCAAAACTGAGACAAATACTTTTGTAATTTCTTTACAGTAAATACAAAATGTCCAGAGAATTAGCAATATATATCTAACATTGACTGACTGTGTGATGATATCTTCTGCTATTGATCTGTTTCGACAGTGATATCAAAATCTCGACCTCCGGTCTCGATTTTGATATCACTGTCTCAACAGACCATAGCAGAAGATATCATCACACAGTCCGTCAATATTGGGTAATAATAATACTAATAATGACAGCTTATATAGCGCGAACCTAAGTAAAATTAATATGCTCTCCGCGCAATACATTTCAGCTATGAATAAAACCATACTATTTAAACACCAAATACAACACATTCTAACAAAATAACGAAACAATAAACTTACAGCAACACACTATCCAGTTATTCTCTTTCCAGCCTCCTCTTTTCTGGCGATAGGCTCATTTCACGACGCACTGACTTCCCTTGGCCACCTTACTCCCCTGATCGCAACCCACCCGACTACTTTCTGTGGGAGTACCCAGGACAGAATATACGGCAACAATTCCTAGACCCTGGCAGCTCTGTAAGACGACATTAGAAGGGAAATCAGGCGCATAAAAGCTGACAGCTGACATGATTGGACGAGTCATGGACAATTTCAACGTTCGTGTTGCAGCAGTTCTTGTACGAAGAAGACCTTGGGTAGAGCAGATTACCAACTACTAAGGACAAACCAATTTCAACCAAATGTGCAAGACATCATTTGCCATGATTCTGCTACTGTTTTGCGGAGACATTTTCTAAATCTCTCTTCGCAGTCAAAAATGAGATCAACAAGAAAATAGGGCACGTTTAGTGGACCACCCTGTATACAGAAAATGTGAAAGAAACAATTGAAAGTCTTCTGAGATTTGTTAAAATCTCTTAGCAGAGCAAAATAGAGAGGAATTAAAACATGTGTCTCTTCACAGACAGCCCTATTGGGGAAATCAGACCCTCCTCGGATATATATATATTATATATAATACACCAAATACTAGATCTGAGGCGGAGAGCTGAATTGTTTCCTTTAGCCTTAAGATAGCAATACGTGAATGAATGAATGAATGAAAAACAAGGAATGGGATCGGGAGGAAAGGATTCCTATCTGAAAACATGTAGTCACTAAAAACTATGTAAGTGAATAAATAACGAAATAAATAAGCGACACTCAAAGCTGCTCCCCCCCCCCCCCCCCCCCCCCCCCCCCCCCGTCCTAACCCTTCTTTCCAACCAGCACTCCCGTTCAAACTTACCTTGAATGGTTGAAAACGACGTTAAACACCAAATAAAGAAAGAAAGAAAGAAAGTTCAAACTTACTTTTTTTCCTTCTTGCAAGTAGAATGCTCCAGATGCGGAGAGGGCTTTGTCACCGTCACAGAAGACGTTGAAGAGTCCGGTTCCAACGTCCAGACTGACTTCATCGTTGTCACAGTGGGGTCTTGCAGCCAACCAGTAAATCCCACTCTTGCTGATTGTCATATAATCATCATGGCCATTAGTGGGACTCCATTTCCCGGTGGACAGGAAACGGTGGTCGAAGTTTACGACGTTGGGCGGGCCAGAGGATTGCCCGCTGCAGCGTAGCGTTACGAATTTCTGAAACAACACGTGAGGGAAGCGGACACTTTAAGTCGTTAATTGATCAAGTTTAACAAAGAAAATTTACTCTATTTTTTGGAACTTTTAAAATCCTAAAATCCTAAAATACAAGCTCAGTGTCCTAAATGAACTCGCTTCGTGAACAGTCCAGTAAGTAGTTATGTCCCTTGAAAATCAATGCAAGGTCAACGGAAGGAATCGACTTAAAACACAAAACTATCGCGCTTTTTGTTCCTCGTGTGTAGGCGCTGTAACTTAGAATATAAAGCATATGTTCTGCGCGAACTTAGAATCCGGTTTCATTCTAGAATGGACCGGGTCCAGGTTGGAATTCTAACCCTGCGCAAGTACAGGGGTGCCATTCTAGAATGAAACCCTTGAATAAAGGGGGCCGTAATGTTTGTAGATAAGACAGAGTTGTCTTCCCTTGAATTATCTCCACCTGCACCTTCCCTTTGATAAAATGGGGCTGATTTGTCTACCCCTGAAAAAAATCCTTTGGCGATCTTGCGATGTCATGTCATGTCAAGAAAGTTGACACTCCTGAGTACGCAATAAACAAAGGCAGACCATAGCAAGGGGGTAATGTTTGCAGGGCAGTTGTTTTTGTGATGAGAGCCGGTTGCGGCCGCTTGCAATGTCAGCGCTGTCTCCCTCTCGGAAATGTCCGGTTTTTTGACAATTTTTTTGACAGACAGACAGACAGACGGTCAGACCGACTAACCGACAGACAGACCAACAGAAGGACAGAGTGAGTTATAGAGCTGTTGTCACAGGTTTAAAAAAAAGTTGACATTATATCTTCACAATTCAGAAGACCAACTTCATGTATATGAATAAGATTAAAAGTTACAAGCGAGATCGGCAAAACACTGTCAGTCCGGAAATTTCCGTTCGTAGCGATCAGTGCTGAGTGTCTCTCAAAATCGTAATCACTTTCAGAACATCACAATCCCAATTCACGATGTCTTTGAGTAAAGTGTAAAAAACCCGAGAAAAAAAACCCAACCAAACACACAAAAAACAAAAACAAACAGAAAATCCACATTTGTGGCTTTGGCTGTGTGATAGTCTAACTGAAATGACTATTCCAACTTGGACCCAAATTCCAACCTTGCGCACGGCCGATTCTAGAATGGACCAGCAACAAGGGTTTCATTCTAGAATGGCACCCCTGTACTTGCGCAGGGTTAGAATTCCAACCTGGACCCGGTCCATTCTAGAATGAAACCGGATTCTAAGTTCGCGCAGAACACATACATTGTTCAGGGTACAGTACTTCGTTTCAACAGCGGCGTTTGAGGGTCTTCAGAAAGATTTGTAAGAAGTTTTGTTTCTTCGACACGCTGTCATACGCACAGACTTACAATATCAGTCGTAGCGTTAGGAGCTCCACTCACATACATTGTGTAACTTCAGCAGGACTGACGACGCACTGCAGATTATCCCAGCCGGCTACACGTTGCATGAAAGGAAAACAGGCCAAGTGCTCGTCATAATACCTAACGCGGCATAAATAATAGGCCGTGCGTCGTCTGTGCTGCTGAATCTGCGCAGGTATATTATGCCTATTACGCTGAACAATTCCCACGCGTCAAGACCAGCATGTTTGAGGTTACACTGTGTGTAGGCTCTGCACATATGCGTAAAGCCGCTAAGTATTCGTCAAGACCTATGCTCCCACATATTTTTTTTACACGTCTTGCTCTTTATCCTACATACGTGGGAAAGACACCCGTGAGATATAATAATCGTTCAAATCACACGTGTGTATATCATGTAAATGAGGTCATGTCAAGCAAGTCTGGCAAGGACCTGTTTTTCCACTGCTTATGATGCCAAAGTCACCGAGACAAACGTCATTATAGAAAAAACAAGAGGCGAAGCCTTCAATCAAGGCTCACGTAAGAAATCGACAAACAGTAACACAAACTCAACGACTCCGTCACACATACACACACACACACACAGTAAGCATAGGTGACACTGTGCAAGAAAGCGAGACACTAGATCTAGATCTGTCTGTCTGCATGTGTAGTCTACTTACAAGGACACGACTGCCAATGGCCGATTTCGAAGAAAAAACTAGTCTCGGCCCGCTCAAAATAACAATGACCGTGACTTTCAGTAATTCCTTCGCGTGACGTCTAACCCTCTTACGCCATAATGTGATGTATTCAAATGTTAAAGTTTCTACCACAGACATACACACATACATACGCACGCACGCACGCACGTGAGCCAAAAACTGCGCTCGCTAATTACCCTCGATGAATCTTTAGAACTAACATGTCACGCCACACTTTCAGAGTGACGTTTCTTTGCTTTGACGTAATAGATTGCACGAGGCTTTAGAAGAGACCGAGGTTCCATAACAAGCGTCTTCAATTTAGCTGCCTCGACTGCAGGACATTTTCAGTAAAATACACGTAAGTACAGTATGTAGGATAAACAGAATACTACATGGCTTGCTATTTCGTAGCAGATTTACACGTTGTTTTTTCAAATAGTGAACAGCTCGCTTTCGCTCGCAGTTCAATATTAAAAAAAAAACTCGTGTAAATCTGGTGCGACACAGCAAGCCATGTAGTATTCTCTATGTATCCACGAACACCAGACAATAGCAGCTGAAAATTACCGACATGGCATCCTTTATTCCTGTGTCTTTCATCTCTCCCCTCTCCGTCGACCCGACTGAAGCCGGGTGGCGAAATTTGTTTTCACACGTCAGTTACGGGCTTTCAATCCCGAAGGCTATTTCCGAGTAGCTACGAACGTAAACGGATTTTTTCATGTGTACAATGTTTGTGCTATTTAATGGTTTTAAACAAGTCGCGTAAGGCGAAAATACAACATTTCATCAAGCTGTCGAACTCACAGAATGAAACTGAACGCAATGCAATTTTTCAGCAAGACCGTATACTCGTAGCATCGTCAGTCCACCGCTCGTGGCAAAGGCAGTGAAATTGACAAGAAGAGCGGGGTAGTAGTTGCGCTGAGAAGGATAGCACGCTTTTCAGTACCTCTTCGTTTTAACTTTCTGAGCGTGTTTTTAATCCAAACATATCATATCTATACGTTTTTGGAATCAGGAACCGACAAGGAATAAGATTAAAGTGTTTTTAAATTGATTTCGAAAATTTAATTTTGATCATAATTGTTATATTTTTAATTTTCAGAGCTTGTTTTTAATCCAAATATAACATATTTATATGTTTTTGAAATCAGAAAATGATGAAAAATAAGGTAAACGTAAATTTGGATCGCTTTAAAAAAATTTTTTTTTTTTTTTACAATTTTCAGATTTGTAATGACCAAAGTCATTAATTAATTTTTAAGCCACCAAGCTGAAATGCAATACCGAAGTCCGGCCTTCGTCGAAGATTGCTTGGCCAAAATTTCAATCGATTTGATTGAAAAATGAGGGTGTGACAGTGCCGCCTCAACTTTTACAAAAAGCCGGATATGACGTCATCAAAGGTATTTATCGAAAACAAGAAAAAATTTTTCGGGGATATCATTCCCAGGAACTCTCATGTAAAATTTCATAAAGATCGGTCCGGTAGTTTGGTCTACGCGCACACACACACACACATGTATACATATACACACACACACACACACACACACACACACAAACACACACACACACACACACACACACACACATACACACACACACAAACACACACACACACACACACACACACACACACACACACACATACACCACGACCCTCGTTTCGATTCCCCCTCTATGTTAAAACATTTAGTCAAAACTTGACTAAATGTAATAAAATGAAAAAATGCTGAGAACAAATTGTATGTAACCATTAAACATCAGCCTTTATTTTGAGTAGATAATCAGTTTCAAAGTTACTTTAGTTTACATTTTTTTGTTTAATCTGAATTTTGTTCATGGTTTTATCTGTTTGTTATGGGTGTTCATATAGATTTCAGTTATCTTTCAGATATCATTCCCAAGAACTCTCATGTAAAATTTCATAAAGATCGGTCCGGTAGTTTGGTCTGAATCGCTCTACACATTCGATTCCCCCTCTATGTTAAAACATTTAGTCAAAACTTGACTAAATGTAAAAAAGAAAGAAGCTTATGCTGCAACAAAAATTAGTGGTTAAAAACCCCAAAATCAGCATCCGGTCAAAACTCCAAACTGATGTTGTTAAGTGTTTATCTGCTTCACATCAAACATTTTTGTTTAAGTACAGCAGAGGTTATGTTGCTGATATGTATTACACATGAGCAAAAGTGTTTTCACATTGGCCTTCTACGGGTGCAATTCAGTCTGCACTGCATGTGCTGGACTGCTTTTTATCAGTTTTGTTCTAGTTATCCTTTCTTTTGGTCATCTTGAAGCCTATTTGATAATGTTGAAAACTGAAGCTTTATTCTATGTATTGGGTATTTTCCAGGTTGACCAAGTTGCTTGTTCATGCTTAAATATGTGCCTAAGGTTCACAGCCATATGTCAGGGTCAAATGTCCTTCATTTTTATACAATGTTTTTTTTCCAATTATTGGAAAGTTTGTTACGGTTAACATTATTTTTGATCAAATAAACACTTGACCTTTGTTTTCATTTATAAAATGTTGTGGACTGCAAATTATTTTGTTTGTTTAAGTGAGAGTGTGTAATGTGTAAAGCAATTTTGTGGCCTGCGTGAGATTTTGTAAAGTGGAGGTGTCGACTGCGTGAGATTGCGTAAGGTAGTTGTGAGAGTGCGTAAAGTAGTCGTGTCAACTTCGTGGGAGTGCGTAAAACAATTGTGACATATGCGTGGATCGAGCACAGTGCGTAAAGCAATTGTAACATCTGCGTGGAGAGTGCGTAAAGTAGTTGTGTTACCTGCGTGAGTGCGTGAAGCAATCGTGACGTCTGCGTGAGAGCGCATACTTAGTCTTCATGTTGCATAAGTGTGCGCTGGGGGCGCGTATGGTCTTCGTTATCTGAGGGAAAACGAATTCGTCACGCACTGATTTCGATTTGCAAAAACGCGCGCGTATCGAGTGCGTCTTTCGCAGTTGGAACGCATTATTTGGCGACTGCGAGACGCATTCTAGTGGGGCTCGTATGTTGCAGACGCACTAATCAATCATTCACATCTTGCAACAAACATCATAGTTTGTGATATTGTTCCTTATAATTATTTAAGGGATTTCAGATACAGAGCCACTTCAGAAATCAGGTTTTTTTTGTTTTTGATAGTGAATAAAAGGCTTGTATTTACAGCAGACGAAGTTCGTACTAAAAGCGCTCAGCAGTAAATATTCCCAACTCAGCAAATGTAAAATTCAATGGTTCACCATGCACCAGCATTTGTCTGCTGATAACACATGCATGAAATAAATACTCTTATGGGTATTTTTGTGTTCTGGTATTTAATTTGATCGTTTTTAGAATTTTTTATATCCGCAGCATAAACATTCAAGATGGCGGCCTCCGTAACATTGCGTGTTTTGATTTGAGCGAAAACAACGTTTCTGAAGGTAAGTTTTCAAGAATACGCATTCATTCACCAATGTCACATCATTTTAATGTTTAATTCTCCCCCTGGGGTCTGGCATTCATCGGGTGAAGCGCTGAAATGCAGAGACTTTGTTTTATCTTGCACTGAATAGCTCATTAGCTGGATTTTGATACTGATAGATCTAGATCTATCTGTTGATTACAAGTAAGGAAATCATGAGCGCCACGCTGGTGATTTTAAACAGATTAAACGAACTTTGAATAAAAGGCGATGAGAAAGAGATTGTTCATGGCATGATAAATAGTCCTGCCTACGTTAAGGACTTCCATAAGTCTCTAAACGGCTGAGGTGGGGAGGGGTAGAGTCAAAAACTGAGTGAGGGTAGCCCAAATAGTAGGATGACCAGCTGGAGATAAAAACACCACTCCCCATGTCTTTACAGTGTTGTGATCAAACTTTCAAAGACGGTAGGTAACAGACAAAAGCATACAGTGTACTATGCTAATCAAATGAGATAAGTGGTTTTGAAAAATGAAGAGGTTACGGTACCGCTCTAGTTTTACAATTTTGGTTTGTTGCTTGTTTCTCATCCTTTTGCTTATTTTATTTTTAAGTTGACCGTGCATTGGTGTGAATTTTATTTTTACAGGATATACAAGAGTTACACCACATGCCGGTTCATGGGAACAAGCGTTCTGCGTGAATATAGTATGAGCAATTATACCGGTGCCACAGAAGGGAGCTGATTTCACTGGTACTATCAAGGTTTGTTACCAAGTACATCCTGTCCAGCTTAACAGTAAGCTTTTTTTATTTTCATAATTGGAACATGTTTGCACATTTGTAAGCGACCTCTGTGAATTTGGTGGGTTTACCGTACCCTCACTATGGTCAACATTCTGTTAGCGACTGTTGGAAGCGAATAAATGTAGCGGTCAGAAAGATTCCAGAATCAGTTGAGTCATTGGAAACTGTGTTTTTTTAAACCTGAAACAGTAAGAATTATACGAATTCATGAAATAAAATTTTCTTTCATTTTGTTCTGTTGTGTGAAGGCTTGCTACCCCGGCTTTGACCGACTCTCTGAGATAGTAAACATTATTCAAATACATTCAAATAAAAATGTCACTTTTCATCTTTTGTGTGAAGGGTACCCCAGGCTGATTTCCTGCACCATGGATGTAGAGGAGGCCAGACAGTCTGCTTCTCATTCCAGCTGTGTTGCGGTTTTTTTCTGCTCGTGAAGTGTATCGCCACATTGCCAAAGCCATTGGCCAAGAGAAGTCACCCTGTCTGCCCATTTTACATAGCCTTACAGGCTGTGACACTATGTCGTTCTTCAATGGTATTGGGGAAACAGAAGGCTTGGGAAGTATGGCAAGCATTTGAAGACGTCACTCAACCTTTCTTCAGGTTGTCTGCTCCTCTTTGTAAGCTGAGTACCACTGACAGGGCAGCACAAGAGCTTTTTGGTGTACATCTGTAGGACAAAACCAGCAACGCACTGGGTGTGAACAGTGCTAGACGGTAACTCTTCAGTAAAAAGAGCTGCCAAATTGACCATAATCCCATTACAAGTGAGGTGCTGCTGCAGGACATGACTGAGAAGAGCCATCTACCTATTAGACACCCCCCGCGGGTTAGGGGGAGTCCCATATTGGTTGGGACGAGAAAGAATTTACCCGATGCTACCCAGCATGTCGTAAGAGGCGACTAACGGTTCTGTTTCTCCTTTTACCCTTGTTAAGTGTTTCTTGTATAGAATATAGTCAATGTTTGTTAAGATTTTAGTCAAGCAGTATGTAAGATATGTTAAGTCCTTTGTACTGGAAACTTGCATTCTCCCAGTAAGGTCATATATTGTACTACGTTGCAAGCCCCTGGGGCAATTTTTTTATTAGTGCTTTTGTGAACAAGAAACAATTAACAAGTGGCTCTATCCCATCTCCCCCCTTTCCCCTATCCCATCTCCCCCCTTTCCCCTATCCCATCTCCCCCCTTTCCCCGTCGCGATATAACCTTGGATGGTTGAAAACGACGTTAAACACCAAATAAAGAAAGAAAGAAAGAACCTATTAGACTACCCAACTCTGTGGGCTGGCAGTTCAAGGCTTGAAAGTTTGAGTCATTCTGGACGAGCTTTCAAGAGGTATCCAGCGTGTGCCGAGAACTGATGAAGTGTGCCTGCAAGAAGAGGTGTACAAAAAAACGCTGCAAATGCTGCAAAGAAGGACTGCAAGGCACTGCTCTCTGCAAATGTGCTTGCATGCCTGTGAAAACTGTCAGCATCTAAACTGTGCAAAAATATTATTGCACCCATTTTCATACCCCAACTCAAACATTTATTCCTGTGTCATTTTATTCAAACTTTCTATGCTATAAGAAGATGTATTTACAGGGGTCACTTGAACGCCGTCAAAATAAGGATACCCTTGACGTGACAAAGAGATGTGACAAAAACTTAGAGTACCTGTATTTTGTATATTGATTATTTGATACATGTATAAATGTGTCTCCAGGAATATGTTTTGTTTTAATCTTGTGTTGATACTATTTAGTTCTGCCTCGTTATTAGCCATTGAGTATAACTGTTTTATCATCATTGCTTTGTTGTTGTTCTTTAGCCATTTACGTTGAATGACTTGTTATACATTGACATTGATAGTTTTATTCTTCTTCTTCTTCGTCGTTCGCTAGTTAGTTTTTATCATAAGAACCTTTTCAAATTCCTATTTATACATAAATGCATATTTTATATTGTAAAGCAGTATGCATTGTTAGAGGATTTTTTAGTAGCAGTGTTTAAATGTCGAAGCTGCTTTTCCCATTTTTACCCAAGAGACCGACTGTATATTGTGTTATTGTATTTGTCAGACTTGATTGTACCAAGTCCCTACACATGTTGTAATGCGCTTAGAGCCAAATATTTTTGTTTTTTGTAAGGGATAGGCGCAATATAAATACACTTTATTATTATTATTATTATTATTATTACCTTTTAAAAAGCCGACGACAATTCCTGAGACACAACTGGGTCACTGTTGTATACGAAGAGAAAGTCAACTTAATTATCCATCCAGAACAGGTTGTTTTATTTCGCCATCTTGCATATTTCTAGTGTTGTGCCATTGTACCTACTGATGTATGTGTCGATCTCACGGATGAGATGTTGATGTGTCAAATTTGAGGGATACCCAAGTCAACTAAAATCCTTGTATTTTAGCAATGACCAAGTGGGTTGCCGCCGTGGAAACTTTCAGGAATGTGTGTCTACACACGAGGCGTAGTTCAACCGTTTGAGTACACTTTCGAATCTTCACGAAATAATATGTTTAAAACTGCCACAGGTTTGTTGACTTACATCCCACATATTTTTGACTTCGCTTGCATTTATGACAGATGGTTGTTTCAAGTACTGCCACAAGTTTTGTTTGAGTATGCATCCACTTGCCGAAATGTGCTAGTTGTGTAAACACATGAGAACAAACAACGTTTTCTAAATACAGCGATTATGAATTTTAGTCGACTTTTGAGTTGATACATTACATTTTTATCAGTTTTTTTTGGGGGGGTACCCTTATTTGGGTGGCGGTCAAATAACCCATGTAAAGGCCACCTATTATCTTAAAAGTGTTCCAGATAGCCAAGTTGAGTTCCCTCAATAGCATACATTGAATACAACAGCACAGGAATGAATATTTTCGTTATGGTATGAAAATTGGTGCAATATTTTTTTTTGCACAGTTTAGGTAATCCACAAATTCTTCAACCCTGCCACCCACACCGTCCAATCATTCTCTGCACCAACAATACATGTATTGTTTTGTTTAAAAATGTTTTTGTGTTAGTTTCTATTGCAAGAGAATGTCTTGTAGCATCAAAAATGCCTAAATACTTTTTTCATTGGCGGCCATTTTGAAAATTGTTAAAAAAACTACTGATTTCTTATTTTTTCACGGTGGCTCTGTATCAGGTTTTGTTAAGCAAAAGCAAATGTCCATTTACGCCAAATTTTCTGTTAATCACATGAAGTGAAATATGTCTAACATACCCAACCGTTTACACTGGCGGCCATTTTGAAAAATTGTTTAAAGGACCATAACCAGGAGGCATAGATAAAAATGTCCAACAAATACCCGTGTGACTTGGAATAAAGGCCGCGAAAGGTGAATGCTCGCCTAACAGGCTTGAGGTTTGCTGGTCGATGTGAATGCGTTATATATTGTGTGTAAACATTTTTTTGTTTGTCTGTCTGTCTGTAAAAAATTCCATTTCACACGGCAGAAATTAATATGTAAAGCGCGGAGAGCACATTGTGGTTCGCGCTATATAAGCTCACCATAATAATAATAATAATAATAACTAGTAATACCCGTGCTCCGCACGGGATTTTTTCTTCTTCATTAATTACAGAGTTAATTATGAATAAGCAACAACAAAAACGTGTTCAATGTGCAATGGCACGCGCGTACAGAACAAAATGCCATACATTTATTGGGAGAGATAAAAAAGGGCACAGAGGTGGATTGGCCATGACTTGTGCAGTGACAACAGTAACATATTAAATTTAGAAGTAATTGCGACAAATTTACCCCAAAAAAGCGCTAGCACACACAGAACAAAATGTGATAAAACATCAAACCTAAGAAAAACAGCGTTCAATGTGCAATGAACTGCAAACCATTTACACAGCAGCAAACATGTGACGCTTTCTGAAATTTCGGTCAATGTAGCGATATTTTCTTTTTACCAGGCTCGGCGCTTGAATACACTTTCTTTCTTTTCTTGCGTAGCTGCTCACCATTAGTAATGCAAGAATCTACAGCTTGGTGAAGGCAGACAGTTACGAAGGAAAGGCTAAATGCGGCAAAACTAAAAAAAGTGGCTATATTAACCGAAATCTCAGAAATTATGACACATGGGAGTGAAACAAACACATAAACACAGCATTAAATGAGCAAATCGTGTGCACAGTAAAAAAAAAAGTTTTACACATATAAAAATTTACATGGTTGCCCATATGGTCTTTGTTGATGTTCTTTGTCTCGTGACGTTATCAATATGTCCACAAAATTCAAAACAGGGATCAGATTTTACCCGCAACTACTGACTCGAGCAAATAGTGTGCACAGTACAAAAAAAAGTTTTACACATCAGCAAATAGGAATGAAAATGTAACCCAGTGGTGAATTTACAGTGGGTTCTGTGAACAATAACAAATCATGTAATTGGGAAAGAATAAAACAGCGTTAAATTGTGCCCTTTTTTGAGATTTCAGTCAATGTGGACAGTCTGAGAATTCAATCAATGTGACAAAATCATTTTGTCACGCTTCAACCAAGATGATGAATGCTAGTTAAAATGTGTAAAAGAATATATAACACCAATCATATAATTGGGAAAGAAATCTCGTCGCAGTACCCTACAGCTCGAGTCACCCACAATGAAACGTTTGCACGATTGACTGGACTTAAACAAATTAGCGGCTACATTGACATAAGTGAGGGACATAAATGTGCAAAAAAATGTGCCCAGAGAACAATAGTTGTACACATCACCATATATGTCTTAAGACGGGGAAAAAAACAGCACTAAATGGAACAAAATTTGTACACTTCAGCAAACATGCGAGTGAAAAATAAGATGTTAACCCTTACACCGGTGCAATTCTGTAACACATGTTACATAGCCACTGGTGAATTAACAGAGAGAAAAATAACAAAAAACAGTCATATAGGTTTTCGCATCAATGGGAGGTAATCGGAACTGACCAAACAGACTGAGCCAATAGCGCGACATATGTCGTGACAACCAGGTGACAGTATACGTAAAGTAGCGCGACAACCAGCCAATGTGAAATTGGTTCTGCGTTCTGCGAACAACAAAATGTTTACACATGCATTGTGCACAGAGAACAAAAGTTTTCAGATCACCATGCATATATGGCATTATGATGGTTAGGCCTGAAGAAATACATTTGCTTTTGTTTAATATTTCTCTAAAATGTGAAATTGGTTCTGCGTTCTGCGAACAACAAAATGTTTACACATGCATTGTGCACAGAGAACAGAAGTTTACAGATCACCATGCATATATGGCATTATGATGGTTAGCAGGGGCGGATCTGGGTTTTGAAAGGGGGGGTGCAAAGTTCTTTTTTTTTTTTTGTATCTTATCAGCGAAGGCGCGAAGCGCCGAACCGATGGCGCGAAGCGCCGAGCATGCTAGGGGGGTCCGGGGGCATGCCCCCCCGGAATTTGTTTTAAAAAGGAAGCAAAATTGTGCAATTTGGTGCAATCTGAGCGTGTAAAGTGCTATTTTCAGGTGATACATTTTTCTTCTTTTTTTTTTTTTTGTTGTCCCGCTTGGGGGGGTGCAATTGCACCCATTGCACCCCCCCCCCCCCCCAGATCCGCCCCTGGTTAGGCCTGAAGAAATACATTTGCTTTTGTTTAATATTTCTCTTGGGCTGCAAGCCAGCACAAAATAATTAAAACATTTCATTTGCCAAATCAGCGCCACCAAAACTGATAAATAGGACTAAGCATGGAGTATTCATGGCAGGGGCTCTTTTTTGTTTGTCATGCTGTGTGCCACACGCGTTGCAGTTGTCACCGTGTGTAGAGTTTAAGATGATGTGATTCCTATTCTTATAAAGACAAAGTCGATCTCCGTTACACCCCCGCAACAATTTACATGGTTGCCCATATGGTCTTTGTTGATGTTCTTTGTCTCGTGACTTTATCGATTTGTCGCAAAATGATTCCACCAAATTCAAAACAGGGATCAGATTTTACCCGCAACTACTGACTCTGAAAAGGTTGTGAAAAAATGGGTTGAATGTGAATGTTTATTCCTGAGACAATGCTTGGAGAGCTTCTCCCGATGTGACTGCGTCATCTGAAGTGGACTGGGTTGCGTTTTGTGTTGCATCAAACATGTCTGTGGATTGTGTTGAATTTTGTGTTGCGTCAATCATGTCGTCATCCATGATTTGACTGAGCGTTAGGACGTCGACAATAGGTGGTTTGATGTGTTTGTAGGAGTGCTTGTTGCTGCAGGGTTGTTTGGTGCAGCGGTGGGTGAACGTAGTGCAGATGAAGATTAGCTGGCTATTGCCGCAGGGTTGTTTGGTGCAGCGGTGGGTGTAGATGAACGTAGTGAAGATGAGGTGGCCGACTGGAGGCGTTGATTTTCACGCCTAAGATTGGTTAGTTGTGTGGAGTCTTTGCTCGCTTTGGTTTTTGCATCTGACAATTGGTTGATGATGGTCTGGAAAGATTGCTTTTGTTTTTGTCGAAGTCGGGGTACTGCTTCACAGGTCAAGTTGTGGTCAGCGTCTTGAAGTGAGGTCGCAGTGAGTTGGTCGTTGGGACGCCATATCTGAAGAAAATTACAAAAAATTATACCTTATACACAGGAGTATGGAACACTGAAAAAAGATTTGTTTTGGCAGGAATGACGTTTGCATGATTACGTCTACATGAACAAAATTTTCTCTTTATACGTTTGCTCATTGGTGTAAAAATCCAGCCCCCCCCCCCAAAGCATTAAAGGTAAAAGCCATCGTAAAGATACGAAATGGAAATCTATAACGTCTAAAATATATAAAGATTCAAACGCATATTGTAACTAAATGACAACAGAAAATATACATGGTCCAAACACACACACACACAATCGAGTGCACGCATCCATGCATATAAAGTCATGTACACACACACACCCAATGGCACGTGTATGTGCTGTTTTCAGGTAATAGCACCGGCCCTCCCTCCCCCTCATGTATGATTTTTACAAAATGGAAATCTTTCCTTGAACCCCACCCCCCCCCCCCCCCCACTCATGTATTGCCTATGCCTGGGTTAGTAAACAACGAAAGAATGCAGCGTTTCTTTCTGCATCTGCATGGGTAACGCGGGTGTGACGTTTTCATCTTTCGCTTTGTAACGGTGTTGATATTTTGATTCTCGGCCTCGTTGATCTAGTATAAACTCTACACTGAACAAAAAAACACCCTTCGATTGTACTGATAAGCGACCTTGTGTACCCTACATTCATGGGGCCAAATTTGTCCAACCAATTTTTTTTTATTTAACTTGAAATTTGATTCATCCTCAAATGTTTCCCTTCTTACTCAAAGGACGTAACCACTCGGTACACGTTTTCGAAAAAATCGATTTTGGGTGTGAAATCTATTAAATTTAACCAATTTTCTTCACATGCAAGAAAATGACATGCTTTTCGTCCATAAATAATTTCACTTCTTAATTTTACCAGGAAACATTTCAGTCTTGAGTATCGAGGGGGAAATATGTACACAGGCGAAAGATGAAATCGTGACACCGGCAGAATCCCAAACTTTGGCTTAGTACCGCACCCCCCCCCCCCCCCCCCCCCCCCGTCCATAATGTATGGCAAGATTCCTTGAATCCCCCCCCCCCACCCCCCATATGGCCTATGCCTGGGTTAGAAAACAACCAAAGAATGCAGCGTTGAAAGAGCGAAAATCCTGCAGTTCAGCCGTGGCGTGTCAAAATGGCGGGGGAAGACTGAGAAACGTGGCGAATAATGTTGCAAATTCTCTATAGTATAACCCCTGTGGTAGAATACAGCAAGGTTAGGAACACTTTAAGAAAGTTTTACAGACTGATAAATGGGATTTACCTGTAGAGCCAGTTGTAGGATCCAACAGCAGATTTGACAGTTGCCCCGATTCAAAGCTGGGGGAGGAGCGGCAACATCCGCTTTGCCTTTGGTTCTGACTAAAGACTGCGCGACCACACGCGACCGCCGACTGGAGGCGTTGATTTTCACGCCTAAGAAGATTGGTTAGTTGTGTGGAGTCTTTGCTCGCTTTGGTTTTTGCATCTGACAATTGGTTGATAATGGTCTGGAAAGATTGCTTTTGTTTTCGTCGAAGTCGGGGTACTGCTTCACAGGCCAAGTTGTGGTCAGCGTCTTGAAGTGAGGTCGCAGTGAGTTGGTCGTTGGGACGCCATATCTGAAGAAAATGAAAAAAAATTATACCTTGTAGTTGTACACAGGAGTATGCAACACTGAAAAAAGATTTGTTTTGGCAGGAATGACGTTTGCATGATTACATCTACATGAACAAAATTTTCTCTTTATACGTTTGCTCATTGGTGTAAAAAATACAGCCCCCTCCCCCCCCCCCCAAATGATCACACACACACACAGTGATGAAAGTGCGCATCTCTTCCCAGCCTTGCAGCGCTTTGAAAGTTGGAAGCATTAAGCATTAAAGGTAAAAGCCATCGTGAAGATATGAACAAAAAGTAAGACGTCTAAAATATATAATGATTCAAACGCATAGTATAACATAAGTAAATAACAGAAAATATACATGGTTCAAACACACACACACACACACACACACACAATCGAGTGCAGCATCCATGAACACACACACAGACAAACACACACACAATAAATGTACGTCCAATGGAACGTGTGCGCGTGTGTGTGGATGCAGGGTTCCTGCAGGGCAGAGCTGATACAATTCAAGGAGTTTTCAAGGACATTTCCAGGACCAAATAAATGCTTTTCAAGGACATGATTTTCCCCAAATTAATGCAAAGCACCAAGCTTACCTTCAGTTTTTCAAGTCATCAAGTTTCTGGTGAATTTCTATTAGTCATTCCGTAGTTGTTTCCCTTGCCAACTTCCGAGAAGGGAAGCAACTACGGGTGACTAGTAATAGTTCGTCTGCTTTCGTTTTTACTCGATCTTTTATTCTCCCAAAATGTGTACCGTATTTGACGAAAAAAAAGGGGGTTGCATTTTTTTTTAAATAAGACAAGCTGCTGACGAAATGTATAGACAACAATTTGGAAAAATCAAGTACTTTTCAATGACTATTTAACAAAACTCTATTTTCAAGCACTTTTCAAGGCCTGGAAAAGGTTTTCCAATTTTCAAGGAGTTTTCCAGGGTTCAAGGACTCTGTACGAACCCTGTGGATGCTGTTTTCAGGTAATAGAACCCCCCACATGTATGGCCTATGCCATGGGTTAGAGAAGTAGAAAAAGCAAGATTCGTTCACCCCCCCCCCCCCCCCCCCCCCCCCCCCCCCACATGTAATGCGCCATAGATTTTTACGAAATGGAAATCTAAAACGTCCAAAATATATAATGATTCAAACGCATATTCAGACCTGGGAACCCCTGTTTTGCACTTTGACTATTCTCTGTTTCTCAAACAAACTTGGTGTATTATCAAAAAAATGAGCGTAGTCACTACTCCACACAGCGTTTGCACATCCATGATTAAAACATGCCTCATGCGCGTCAAAATGGCGGGGGGAGACTGCAAATTCTCTATCTCTATATAGTATAACCCCTGTGGCAGAATACAGCAAGGTTAGGAACACTTTAAGAAAGTTTTACAGACTGATAAATGGGATTTACCTGTAGAGCCAGTTGATGCGACAGCAGATTGACAGCTGCCTCGATTCAAAGCTGGGCACTGAGAAGCAAGCGGTCCGAATGTTGCCACGCTTTAGGTCTGACTAAAGACTGCGCGACCGCACGCGACTATACAAACAAACAAAATAAAATACAGCAGGAATGACGTTTGCATGAATCCATGATTACGTCTACATGAACAACAGTGATAAAAGTGCGCATCTCTTCCCAGCCGTGCAGCGCTTTGAAAGTTGGAAGCATTAAAATTTAAACGGGTAAAAGCCATCGTGAAGATACGAAAAAAAAGTATGACGTCTAAAATACATAATGATTCAAACGCATAGTATAACATATGTAATAAACACACAATCGAGTCCACACATCCATGCTTATTTAAAGTCATGTACACACACACACACATACATGGCATCAAGCAATACACAATTAAATGACACATATATGGAAAACGTATAATGAACATGAACATGGCAAGTAATTCACACCGTTACCCACTATAAAATTGATGATATATATATACCACTCACTTGCTATTCGCCTAAAAGCTTGCAGTGTGCTGTGACACATATAAGAAACCAGAAGAAAAAAGGACTTTACTTTGGCGAAAAGAGCATATGCTGCTTATTTTTGTACATAACTGCTATAACTGTATTTTTTCCGAACACTTACATGTAAAAAACATAGAGATATATCTTACCATTTCACTAAGACAGCCAAAATAACGGTCAAATTAAGGGGAGATCATGATGAAGGGGAGATCATGATGACGTACATGTCTATGGTTGCACCGGGGGAAAATATTTAGTCGCTGGAACCTATAAGGTTATACGGCGACTTATCAGATGATATTGTTTCGAACTTATCTTTTAAAAATTAAGTAAACAAATCTATAGAATATTTTGGAGTTCCATTAACAGATAAACAGATCTATCTATCTTCTTATTATTTTAGGTTCGTCTGGGGTAGAGAAATAAAACACACAGCTAGGTTCGTCTGAGGTGCGGTCGCGTAGTGTTTAGTCAAACCGTTCGCTTTCGGCCAATGGGATAGCTGGGATATTCTGTCTGCTACGACATTTCACGTTAAAAAGGCCTCAAAAAGCCATTTCGCTTTCGAAGTCGTCAATCTAACCCAGCCTATCGTCTTCATCGCGATCCGTTCCTACGGAAAAACCGAGGGACAGGGTCCAAACCGGCGGGGTTTGGTAGGAGATACGTCCACACGGCGAAAAAGGCCACGCGTATTATAATATAGATAACAGACTCTTTTTAAGGTCAGATAAAGCAGTTGGGGTTGATTTAATGATACAGGTAAGCATCTACAGATGCAAAAACCGATCAGTAAATCTCAGGTTTTGTGTTGCATCAGTCTAATTTTACACAAAGCGCATGCTCAAAAAGCGACCAAATTCGTCTGCTACGCGAGACTTCAAATTCCCCGCGGCGGCAAGCCCTTGGCTGTGACGTCACAGCGGGAGCCAGAAGCGAAAGTAGCAACGCTCGGTGTGCGTCTTTGCTGCAGCTGTGGATGCGCGCGTGCTCCCGACATCATGCCGAGAGAGTGTGCTGCTGCCGAATGTTCGGAGTTGCAAAAAAAAAAAAAGACTCAGGCTTGAGTTTTTATTTGTTTCTATCCGACTGGGTAACAAATACAACGAAGACAATAACACAGACACTGACAACAACTCGAAAACCAAGAACAACTACAATGTCAACAACAACACCTTTGCACTGATAAACTGTAGGTGGAACACGATTGATTTGACACGTTACAACCTTGATTTCATCTACGACGACGACGACAACAACAACATCAACTTAAACTCGAGAACATATTTATACGTCTTCAACAACATAGCCAACAACAAATCCGATAGAACTTCAACTACACTCACAACAGTGATCATGGGCTGCCTAATCTATTTGCTGAATCTGGCAGACATTTTACTTCCACCCTTGAGAGAGAATGTTTTTTCCTCGTACACTTTGTGCCTCAAACCTGACTAAGAGGACACAATTCTACATTAAACCCCGATTATCAACCCAAATAGGTGGGACACTTCCGTCTCAACTCGGACGCCGCTGTAAGAACGATCTCCAGTAACAGCTGACGCTGATAACGATACAGCTATCTGATCGCTCCTACGCCACTCCCCCAGCCTGTATGTCTACACACTGGCACCAATTAAACCTCCAACTGAGCTGTTAACCCGTGGTTTGTAAAAATGTAAAAAATATTGTACAAATTACGTCGAACCTAAATCCGCGATTTGTAAAAAAAAAATAAAAATATCTCTATTCAGCCTATTGTCCCATCGCTGGGAAATTCGGATCGTTTCCTCCCAGTGGAAAGCTAGCAGCAACAGAGTCGCGCTACCCCAAAGTCAAGGGATCCATTAGATTTGTTTTTCTTTCTTTTTCCATTTCGTTATTTTCCTTCATCGCTGGCGAATTCGGATCGCTTCCTCCCAGTGAAAAGTTAGCAGCAACAGAGTCGCGTTTGTTGTCCAAGTTGTGGAAATTTCCAAGTTGTGGAATGTGTCCAAGTTGTGGTATGTGTCCAAGTTGTGGTATGTGTCCAATATGTGCAATGTTGTGATATATATCCAAGTTGTGGTATGTGTCCAAGTTGTGGTATGTGTCCAATATGTGCAATGTTGTGGTATATGTCCAGGTTGTGGTATGTGTCCAAGTTGTGGTATGTGTCCAAGTTGTGGTATGTGTCCAAGATGTGGAATGTGTTCAAGATGTGGTATGTGTCCAAGATGTGGAATGTGTCCAAGATGTGGAATGTGTCCAAGTTGTGGTATGTGTCCAAGATGTGGTATGTGTCCAAGTTGTGGTATGTGTCCAAGATGTGGTAATGTGTCCAAGTTATGGTATGTGTCCAATATGTGGTATGTGTCCAAGTTGTGGTATGTGTCCAAGTTGTGGTATGTGTTCAAGATGTGGTATGTGTCCAAGATGTGGTATGTGTCCAAGATGTGGAATGTGTCCAAGTTGTGGTATGTGTTTAAGTAGTGGTATGTGACCAAGTTGTGGTATGTGTCCAAGATGTGGTATGTGTTCAAGTTGTGGTATGTGTCCAAGTTGTGGTATGTGTCCAAGCTATTGTAATGTGTCCAAGTTGTGGTATGTGTCCAAGTTGTGGTATGTGTCCAATATGTGCAATGTTGTGATATATGTCCAAGTTGTGGTATGTGTCCAAGTTGTGGTATGTGTCCAATATGTTCAATGTTGTGGTATATGTCCAAGTTGTGGTATGTGTCAAAGTTGTGGTATGTGTCCAAGTTGTGGTATGTGTCCAAGATTTGGAAAGTGTTCAAGATGTGGTATGTGTCCAAGATGTGGAAGGTGTCTAAGATGTGGAATGTGTCCAAGTTGTGGTATATGTCCAAGATGTGGTATGTGTCCAAGATGTGGTATGTGTCCAAGTTGTGGTATGTGTCCAAGATGTGGTAATGTGTCCAAGTTATGGTATGTGTCCAATATGTGGTATGTGTCCAAGTTGTGGTATGTGTCCAAGTTGTGGTATGTGTTCAAGATGTGGTATGTGTTCAAGATGTGGTATGTGTCCAAGATGTGCAATGTGTCCAAGTTGTGGTATGTGTCCAAGTTGTGGTATGTGTCCAAGATGTGGTATGTGTCCAAGTTGTGGTATGTGTCCAAGCTATTGTAATGTGTCCAAGTTATGGTATGTGTCCAAGTTGTGGTATGCGTATTCTTCTTCTTCTGCGTTCGATGTTGGTGGCCGTGCTAGATCCTCAGACCAGTGGCTGCCAGGAAGTCCGCAGTCTTGCGCAGTTCGTCGGCAGGACCCCAGAGTTTGGCTCCAACACTGGTCTCTTCTTGCCAGAACTTCTGGCGTATTGTCTCTAGATGGGGGCAGTTCTGGAGAATGTGCTCCGGAGTTTGCTCTTCCGAGCCACATTCACAGTGTGCGTCATCCGCGAGGCCCAGTCTCTTGAGGTGTTTCTTTAGTCCACAGTGCCCTGTCCTTTGACGGAAAATGGTGGTTTGGCTTCTCCGGTCTAGTTTGTTGATGGGGTCTTCCTGTGGGTTGTAGTCTCCGTTTCTCTTTTTCCAGTTTTCTTTCTTCTTCCGTTGTAGAAGAGTCTTGGCTTCTTTGTACGAGGTGGAGTTGTGTGGTTGGGGAAGTCTCGCACCTCCTTTTGCCAGCCTGTCCACTTCTTCATTGCCGGCAATGCCGACATGAGCCTGTATCCACTGGAGCACCACCTTGTTGTGTTGAGACAGGGTGCTGAGGCAGTTGTCGAGTTGCCTGGTGGGGAGGTCAGTGGGGCCAGACAGAAGGGACTGGAGGGCGGACAGGGAGTCAGTGAGGAGGACGATATTTTGCCGACTGCGGTCTTCCCCTGCTGCGTGCTCTGCTGCAGTGATGAGGGCGTGGAGCTCGGCCCTGTAGTTCGAGCTCAGGTCACCAGCTGGGACGGAGAGGGAGGTGGTGGTTTGGGCGACGGATGTAGACGCCACTGCCTCCATTCCTTACGGCGTTCTCTGAGGAGCCGTCTGTGTAGACGTGAGTCCAGGTGCAATGTGGGTAGCGGTCCTGAATCATCTCCATGGCGAGGGCCTTCTGGACATGTGGTGACTGTTCGCCCTTTGCTGTCAGTCCTGGTACATCTGTTCTGACTTCATGGAAGCTCTTGCGTGGGGCCCAGACGTCTGAGACGAGTGTCTCACAGCAGTTGGGGTCAGCTTCCAGAGCTTCAGCATACTCCGTTTGGAGGTCCTTGACCTGATGTTTGAGGCTCTTTCGTTTCAGCCTGTTCTTGGTGCCCTTGTTGAGGTTTTGGTGAAGTGGGTGAGTGGTCAGTCTCTTCATCTTCTCTCCCTGGAGGACAGCTTTGTACTCTCGTCTGTCCTCGAGTGGTTCCAGGTCTGCTGTTTTCTCTCTGGTATGCGTATAAGATGTGGTCTGTGTCCAAGTTGTGGTATGTGTCCAAGATGTGGTATGTGTCCAAGTTGTGATAATTGACCAATTTGTGGTATGTGTCAAAGACGTGGTAATATCGTCATGTGTCCAAGTTGTGGATTGTGATGGGACAATAAAGAAATGGAGAAAAAAATCTAATAGATTCACTGACTTTCGGGTAGCGCGACTCTGTTGTTTCTAGCTTTTCACTCGAAGGAAGCGACCCAAATTTCCCAGCGATGGGACAATAAAGACAAGTCGCGTAAGGCGAAAATATAACATTTAGTCAAGTAGCTGTCGAACTCACAGAATGAAACTGAACGCAATGCAACGCAGCAAGACCGTATACTCGTAGCATCGTCAGTCCACCGCTCACGGCATAGGCAGTGAAATTGACAAGAAGAGCGGGGTAGTAATTGCGCTGGGAAGGATAGCACGCTTTTCTGTACCTCTCTTCGTTTTAACTTTCTGAGCGTGTTTTTAATCCAAACATATCATATCTATATGTTTTTGGAATCAGGAACCGACAAGGAATAAGATGAAAGTGTAAAAAGGAAGAAAAATCCCAAAGATCTCCCTTGACTTTGGGGTATCGCGACTCTGTTGCTGCTAGCTTTTCACCGGGAGGAAGTGATACGAATTTCCCAGCGACGGGACAATCTAGTAATGATATGGAGAAAGAAAACAAAATCAACGGAGTCGCGCTACCCCAAAACTCAAGGGATTTTGTTTTTGTGCCTTAATGACTATTGGGATGACAAGAAGATATCGGGAACATTAACGTGATTTGTAAAACAAATGATTACAAATCACGGGGCGCGCAGACCCTTGATTTTAACTCCACAGGCTCAAAACTGTAAGGTTCAGCAGCTAAAGTTGCTTCTATGAATACCCGTTCTGACGTCATCGAAAATTTTACCCAGAATTCACCACTTCCGTACTCTCGCGGACGTTCGAGATACTGGCAATGGCCGCCAGATCGGAACGCGAAAACGCTTCGCTTCAGCCACGAAATTCGTCGGATTATGGCCTAAACGATTCCAAAATAAACTAAACCCTGTGAGGGAAGGTGAGAAAACAATTTCCTACGGCATGCATATGTCTGGTTAACCTAAGTCACGCCAAAACGCAAATAAACGCCTTTTTGACACCAAAAATAGCCTGTTGGGGTCCTTTAAAAACTACCAATTTTTTAATTTTTCGCGGTGGCTCTGTATCAGGTTTTGTTAAGCACATAAAACTCTTCATTTTTGCTAAATTTGTATTTGTTGCATGATTTGAATGATTTTGCAACATACATGCCCCACTATTCGCTGCGCATAATTTAGCTGGATGGGCGGTAGCGCTGGATTGAGTACAATCCGAGCGACGAACTTTGCCGAATGCAATCTAGATATGATCGTCACTGCTGCAGGGTCAATGTGTGAATTAATACGATAGAGCGAAAATAATTGCACTCAGCACTCGCTCAAACCATGCTGAGGCTTACAAACTCCCAGCCTGCAGAACTATCTAGTAAAACGGTGCTGTTGTTTTACTGCAGACAACCTGTGTAGACGTTTTAGACCTCTTGTACACCAGAGTTCCCATTTAATTGCCAGAAACACTTTCACAGATACTTCAATATGTTGTTACTGGACTCCGAGTGCCTTTTTAGATTCTACAAAATCATATCACTGTTGATCTAAACGGTGATCAAGTTCAGTTAGATCTAAGTCAAGTTGTAACAGTGTACAGTCAGAATCACCAGCATCAGCGTGTGCCAGTATGCATGCGGTTTGTGGCTCCTTTACGAGTGCATGCTTTTTAATTAGAGGGTGCATTTTAGTTTTACGACAAGAAAAAGAAGTTCTTTCCTTCAAAACATCCAAAATATCCGTATTAGATGTTGTCGTTGAACATGTGTTGCACACAGCAAACATTTTGAAATCTCCGAAGCTGCTTGCATAAAGATGACGCAGAGATCTGTACAGTATAGATCTCTGGATGACGCAAGGATAGTGTTCGACTCAGCTCTTTGACTTGGTAAACATCGGAACTTCCGCGGGTTAGGGGGAGTCCCATATTGGTTGGGACGAGAAGTAATTTGCCCGATGCTCCCCAGCATGTCGTAGGAGGCGACTAACGGATTCTGTTTCTCCTTTTACCATTGTTAAGTGTTTCTAATATAGAATATAGTCAATTTTTGTAAAGATTTTAGTCGAGCAGTATGTAAGAAATGTTAAGTCCTTTGTACTGGAAACTTGCATTCTTCCAGTAAGGTAATATATTGTACCAGATGAATACCCGCTTCGCCGGGTAGCAGGCTTCGCCGGGAAGAAGTAGAGCCGAATACCCGGCTTGAGTGGCGCACCGTACACCGGCTTCGCCGGGTCCGAACCATGGACCCGCCAAGCTTTGGTCCCACCCAGATTCGTGGAATGGGAACAGCAGGAAAATGATTCAGAGGCTATATCGCCATTCCTGATCATATCATGTCGTGTTCCATCATTGTCGACGACGCCGAATGTAACCGAGTGCCGAAACACCACCATCACCTTTGGAGGCGAAGTCCACTCAAACAGGTTTGAGAAATTTAGAGCTTATCTCTCAGCCCTTTTAAATCTGTTATGGCTTCTCAGAGGAAGGCCAGAACATACAGCCACATCAAAGCCGCCAGACCACATCACACACAGAACTCTACAATTCACAGGTATTGCCTATACACACCCATACAAACACACACACACACACACACACAGAGAAGCCGTATCTATATATATCTATATATGTATAGGTTACAACACGAGTGGTTTTTTATATGGCTTGTATTTCAGTCAAGACCCAGCGGATGAATATCATCGGGAGACACGAGCCTCTGGCGAGTGGCTCTCGATTGATATTCCCGCTGGGTCTTGACTGAAATACAAGCCATATAAAAAACCACGAGTGTTGTAATCTGTATATCCCATTCTATCATCAAACACAAAGTGTAGACTACTAGCGGCACTGTTGCGATCTGTGCAGGGTAAAACTGTTGCCAGCGAGACTTAGCCCTTTTGCAACCTTAAACTAAGTGACCGTCGCTGAAAAAATAAAACGAATGAGTGCATCGATAAGTACGCGGTAACACTACTTTCAGACCATTTAAAAGCTTTAAGTAAAGGTTCATAAGTTGCAAGAAAGTAATGAAGTCGAATAGAAATTAATTTAGTTGAAGCGCACAATTCTTTTGTTTTGCGTTACAGGTCGGCAGAACGGGCGAAACGGGTTTGGGACCCATTTGGCTTACTCGATTCAGAATCGATTCCACGTTGTTTTTCTCGAACGTGTGTAATTAGGCTTATTGACAGAGAAGCAAATTTTAGGGAACAAATATGTAGGTTTAGATTTAACCATTTGCTCCCTATTTGAAATGTATCTACGTGATAAACTGTTTTGCGAGTGTGTTTGCATGGATGAACTTAAACTGGTATGGGTGTGACTGGAAAACGCGACCGACACGTCTGTCACCGCCGATTGATTGCATTTTGAAGGAATATGACTGGATTACGGAAAAATATGTGGACTTACTGCAGAGCCAGGCAAAAGAGTAGACTTGCTCGCAAAACACGTGAAACAGCCGATGTTTGATAGCTGAAGGCGCACACCAAAACACAGTACCGACAGATTCTCAAAAGTCGTCTGCTAACGATGCAAGGGGAGGGTACTCGTGTTTTTGTTTTGGTTCGCTAGCATCTGGTTATCTTGTAAGTTGAATGTTCGTTTTTTTCGACCTGCATTGCTTTCATAATGAAAGAAACTTTTGCTTATTGCATCTCATACATCAGATCAGTTCTGAGATTCATTTTTGCGTGCAACTGATATGGTTTTCTGAGCCGTGCAATACGATTTTAGAACTACATACAAATGTGTCACATTGTTCGGCGCGAGGTCAAAGGTCGGGAGGAAAGTAGTCCTTTGCCCAAATCGGAATCTGCACTATCATATATTTTTTGGAGTCCATGATGTATTTATTGAGCTATAAAAATACAACATATATACCCATACTGAAGTAACAGAGACAAAGAAGGGAGGTCATGGGATATATATATATATATATATATACGACTTGTGTCTGTGTGTGTGTCTGTGTGTGTGTTCGCGATGCACGGCCAAAGTTCTCGATGGATCTGCTTCAAATTTGGTGTCCATATTCAGATACACCCTGCACAAAATCTGGTCGATACGTATAGATGACAGTGTATTTTTCGCGTGGCTATAAATTGATTCGACCTTTGCACTTTTACAGTGAGGACAACTTACGGGTGCAAGGAAAGCGTTCTGGACACTGCGGTGACCTTCTAAAAATAGTAACGGAACGGGAATATCCGAAGCTGCTTCTCATAGCGTAGAGAAGGAAGGGAGGTAAACGCTGAAAACACTGGAGAGACAAGGAAGAGTGACTGGTAGTGGATCCCGAAAAAACCCTCGGTTTGCGCTGCGCGCTGAGAGCACGTGTTGAAATATCTCATCGACCAGATTGTGTCCCGGGTGAACGTGAATATGGCCACCAAATTTGAAACAGATCCATCGAGAACCTTGGCCGCGCATCGCGCACAGGAACAGACACACAGACACACAGACAGACAGACAGACAGACAGACAGACAGACACAAGTCGTATATATATATATATATATATATATATATATATATATATATATATATATAGACTACGTTGCAAGCCCCTGGAGCAAATTTTTGGTTAGTGCTTTTGTGAACAAGAAACAATTGACACGTGGCTCTATCCCATCTCCCCCCCCCCCCCTTCCCCCGTCGCGATATAACCTTCGTGGTTGAAAACGACGTTAACACCAAATAAAGAAAAAGAACTTCCGATTACGTTCGTAGTTACTCGGAACCAGCCTTCGGGATTGAAAGCCCGTAACTGACGTGTGCAAAACAATTTCGCAGCCGGGTGGCCATAAGACTCAATACAAAGTGAACTGCATCTTGTTCATCAGTGGAGCACACTACAAAACCACGTCCTCACTCGCCCGTGTCTCTGAACGTTCTCCTTTACCCTCTAGCATGTATAGACTCAATTAAACTTTATCTTGGAAAGCAGATAGCATTCATCCATTCAATCAAAATCTGATTGACCACAACATTCCGAACAGTTAACACATATATATATTGGTTATAGGCAAGAGGAAGGAGGGGGAGGGGGGGGTGGGTGCTGGGTGGAAGGAGGCAAAAACGTACCAGTTCGGTTGGCAGCTGAGAGAGAAATTCAAGTTTTACGCCCTCACGGCAGGGCCATTAGGGGCATGTTCCCGGGTTTTAACCCGACTTTAAATGAGTTACACAAGCGTATGCCTGTTCAGGTGGTATCAGCCATCTGCACTTATGACAGAAAGACTGAGGTCTTTTACGTGCCACTGTGGTGACACGGGGGTGGGAGATAGATACCGTCTCTGGGTCTGCACTTAACGTTAACCCGTGTCCGTCCCGGCTCGGATTCGAACCTGCGACCTTACGATCACAAATCATGTGCTCTACCACCCGAGCTACCCGGTCCCCCGGTTGGCAGCTTGACTGATTCTCCCTTATAAAAAGGAAATCACACATACTGGAAACTTCTCAGAAACTTCTATCCAAGACACCCGAGTCAGGCAGGAGGCACTTTGCTTAACCGTGATTCGTACAATAGATGACGTAAAAGAGTATTTAAATCGAACGAATAAGTCTGGGTTTATATTGGCCCTTGACTATCGTAAAGCGTTTGATTCCATTTATAAGGAATTTATGATAGAAGCATTTAGATCATATGGTTTTGGTGAAGACTTTCAAAAATGGGTTAAGCTTTTAATGACAGACACTTTCAGTAGTATTAATCACGGAGGGTGGATTTCAGAACCGTTTCCCTGGAAGTGTGGTATAAGACAAGGTTGTCCATTTTCACCCCTGGCCTTTATATTGGCGGTGGAAATACTTGCCATTAAAATTAGGAAAAGTGATATAACGGGTGTTGAATTACCCTCAAAGGTGGGCGAGGAGAGTGCCCTAAAAATTAAACAGTTAGCAGACGATACAACAATATTTTTACAGAACAATGGTGATGTTTTTAAAGTTAAAGATATAATAATAAAGTTTGCAAAGTTTTCAGGACTGACCCTGAATGTTAATAAAACCAAAATAATGAAAATTGGACAGCATTGTGGTCAGCAAAAGTTGCCCTTTGAGTGCACAGAGAAGATTAAGATTTTAGGTATATATTTCGTAAATAATGATAGAGCAATAAATGTTGAACAGAATTGGGGATTAAGAGTTCAGAAGATTAAGAAGTTGATTAAGATTTGGAGTCGACGAGATTTAAGGATTCACGGTAAAATTGTAATAATCAAATGTTTTTTTATTTCACAGTTAGTATTTGTGATGCAGACGATTGGATTGCCAGATCGGGTTTTGACAGAGTTAAAGCCATATGTACTCGATGACTATACACGCTAATTGCTTTACCAACAGCTGGAGACATGCTAAATTAAGTTCCCTGCAAAATATTGTGGTCTAGGACCCCTTCAATGTTGAGATATGTTAATTTTCATTTTGATCTGGATCGTCCTATTTATAGATTTGCCAACAGAGGTAGCGTTGACGCAAGGGAAATAATTCCGCGTCTTTGTTTACATCCAAAGTTTTTGAGACTCTAAAACAAGCTGTAATGCATGTATATGGTCCGCGCATGGCGACATATCGTCATTACATGGTCTTATGGTGCGTTTGACATCGATTATGGGCAAACTACACTTTGTAAACTCGGGAGCGCGTACATATGCCTTTAAATAGATTGTTTTATAAGTTCATTTGGCAGAGAAAGTGTACGAATAAAAAAGCATTTGAAAAAGTGAAAAGAAAAGTAATGGAGAAAGAAATAAGTGAAGGTGGGTTGAAAATGCTAAATGTGCACAGTATGCAAGAGTCTTTTTATTTACAATGGGTCGGACGTTTGAATGAAAAAAGGGAGAAAATTGGACGTTTATACCACTATGGTTTCTGGGACATCTTGTTTCAGGGTATGGTTGTTTTGATTTGAATGTTAAACCGAGTAAGGAATTGAATTTGACAATGATTGGAAGCCCATTTTGGCAGAGGGTAGTGTGGACACATTTGAGTTACAAGCTTAGGATGGAACATGATAAGATTGATGTAAACAATTTTTATAAACAGATTTTGTGGAGTAATGATTTGATTCGGTATAAAGGGAAAATGTTGGGTTTTTTTTATTGGAAAAAAGATGGGATTGAAAGAGTAAGTGATTTGTTTATAGTGGAAGAAAAGAGATTGAAGTCAGCAGCAGAGGTATATATACAAATTGGAAAGAATAATGCAAATATTTTATTGGATTATTGGGCATTAATAAACGCATTACCCAAAGTATGGATTATTTGGATTGAAAACAAACATATTATTGTCCAGATGAATAAGCAATTGTTTGATGGTAGCCTGTATATGATAAAAATAAGCCAAATACGAAAAATGATAGAAAAGAAAAGTGTAGATACGTTAAAATTAATATTAAAAGTCCTACGGTTTTGAGCCATTAAGGACTTGAGTGTTTGTCCGCTTTCAAAAAGAGAGAAAAAAAATAAATAAAAAATAAAAAATAAGGAGAGGAGGGCAGGGGGTGGGGTTGAGTTGATAATGCTCTGTGGAATTTGTTAAAATGGAAAGTAGTTAAGATGTTTCTTGGTAAGAATTATAAGTCTGTATTCTATATCTTGAATAACGGGTTTGTAAAATGATTTTTTTTTTCAAAACGAGTTAAAAAGTGGAACCTTTCAGGATCACCAATAAAAGCAAATAGATGAGCAAGTGAGAGGAACACGAACAATAAATCTCAAAATTTTTAAAAAATAAAAGGATTAAGATGTAAGCCACGAAGGCCGTGGTAATAAAAACAATATGTACAGTTTGGCGACTAGTGGGCCTAGGGTGAGGATATGTTGTCTAGAGGGTAGTCGCTAGAATCAGGAGGGATGGCGGGAGCCACTCGACCTCAAACTGAAACACGCTGATGTGATAATCTGGGCTTAGAGTTATACCCACAGCCCCATGTCCGAGTCCCTGACCAGTCGGCACAGCAGCAAGCTGTGTGACCAGCCTAGAGAACTGCTACTGCGCAAATAATCCTGGGGACTCAGACCATGGAGCTGCATATGGTCATATAAGGTTTTAAAGGTAATTCTATTTGTAGCGCATGGAGCGAAAATGTGTTGAAATGAATAGGGTTCTCCACAATGGCAGGACTTGTTAAAGATATGGAAGCGGCAGCCGCCGGCACGGAGGCGTCTGAAGATAGTGAGGAGGTTTGTTGGGAGATCGGGGTGTAGATCGTTCATATCAATGGGTTGATAGGACAGAGATGTTACGTACTGACTTCGAGTGAGTTTACGAATTTTACTGTAGAACTCGGTTACTGAGTAGCCGATGTTAGTGTTAGCTGGGCTAGATTCTGCCGCTTCTTTGGCAGCGACATCCGCCAGTTCATTTCCCCGGACCCCTACGTGAGAGGGGACCCAGAGAAATGATACGGATGTGCCGGATGCGATTAACTGGTGACATATAAAGAGGATTTCTCTTTGTAGCTCTGCCCGATTTGATGTGTTTCGATGCAGAGCTTGTAGTGAAGAGCGCGAGTCAGAGCAGAAAACTACCGCACGCGGTGTGACTGGGAGGTCATTTATAAAAGTGCATGCCATGAGCAAGGCAAATAGCTCGGCTGAGAATATGGAGATGTTTTTATTAAGAGTATATTTCCTTGTGATTTTGAGATCTGGGATCACAAAGGCGCAGCCAACGCTGCCGTCTGCAAATTTGGATCCGTCAGTGAAGACTTTTAAATGCTCCGAGAATTTGTAGTTTAGGGTTTCTTTTGTAACAGTAGCTAGGTAGACGGGGTTATCTTTTTTGGTAGTATTATCTTCACTGTCGTATATGATAGTAGGGGTTTCCTCAAGCCAGGGCGGGTAGGAGGGCGGGGGGACCCTGGCCAGCTCACTGACCTTCACCCCGCTATCGGCTAGAATGCGATTGACTGTGTCGGATAAGGGTAGCGTTTTGGCCAAGAATTGAGTGCTATGTTTGGTGTTGGCCTCATAAGTTTGGTGCTGAGGAAAAAAGTCAGTCAGGACCTCGCAGGCAGAGTTCTCTACCGCGTGGGCTCTGACAGCATACTGAGCTGAACGGAGTTTTATCTCATCCACGAGGGGCAGCCACCCACACTCGCTGTGGACTCGACTCTTACTCGCTTGTTGGGAGAGTCCCAGAGCTATCTTGAGCGCCCTGCACTCTATAATAGCCAGTTTTTTCATGAGCGCCGGGCGCGTCGCGAAATAAGCTTCGCACCCGTACAGGAGGCGGGAGCGAATTAATGCCCGCACTACCTCTGTGACACACTTGCGTCCTCTGGCCCAGGATTGGGACGCCAGGTAGCGTATGATATAAAGATCCTTGTTGGCCTTATTGATCAGATGTTCGATATGACTGGTCCAGTCGAGTCGAGTATCGATGATAACGCCGAGGAACTTAACTTCTGAGCTCGGTTTGATAATAGGGAGATTTAAAAAACGAAACGTCGGGACGTTTCGTTTTGAAGTTGTGGTAAACGTCATCATTTCGGGGGTCTCTCGCTGGAAAGGTGAAGGTCAACTGAAACGGAACGTGGAACGTCAAAACGCAGTCACGTTTTCCACCCCCAAAAAACGAACAATATTTCGTCAACTTTTGTGAGTATTTTTGCACACTAACAGTTTTATTTGTTGGCCATTTTATGCATTGCTAGATTCATCAACCCTTTCACAGTCTTTCAGCGCTGAGAATGTGTTCATTGGAGGTAGACAACTGTTGTGAACTGAAATATTTTGAAGGGTGCTGATCCTGGTACATTTATCCAACTTCATGGTGAGAAAGCAAATGGCGAAGCAGAAGTAGGTCATCGCATCGAATTTTTATTCTGGCTTCGTATGTGATTTTGTATAAACAAAGTCTGTGTGATTTATTTGGACTGAAAATAATCAAAGTATGCCCGATTCTGGACCACCTCCTAGGGTTTTTTTTTCCATTCTGATCGAGGACAGACGTGACAAGTACAAAACAACCCCTAGTTGGGGAAAGGCTTCTAAATCGGCACAGGCGTGTGCACAGGGCCGTTTTCTGAGAATGGGGAATACTCAGGGTATAATTGCCTACATGGTTCGGTAGGCGTTCGGTAGAGCTCTTTGCCATAGGCTGTTACCAGTTGTAAAAATTGAGATGCGTGAAATGGATAAAAAAAATAATGAGTTCGAATGAGTAAATCTTGGAATTCAACATGAATGATCTAATTTTTGTGAAATACAATTGATGATGAGCAGGTGCATGAATTGAAAAATGTGAAGCTCTTGTGTGTGCAATGCGAGTATGTCAATCCTTTATTGACTCGTGGAGTTGAAATTATGCCATGCCCAGTCAGCGGATCATATCCTGCCATGCCCGGCCTTTCATTTGCGCATGACTCGCCTTTTATTTGCGTATGCCCGCCGTTTTCTGACCCTCCTTTTTATGTTGATATACCGATACAGATTCAATCTCAGTTAAACTGTATAAAAAAAAAGTATGCATTTGATAAAAAAAAATATTTAAGAAATTGACACGGTTTAGTACTGTACATGGTGTAATTTCACTTGAAGATTTATCGCCCTTCCTTCATTCCGAAACGAAACGTGAATACATCTAAATCTTGTCTGCGGTCTATGCCGTCTCGTTTCACGTTCCCTTTCGCGGGGTGACTCATTCACCAAACGAAACGAGCTGCAAAACGAAACGTGCTGTCTTTTAAATCTCCCTACTATCACAACCTATCTTTATACTGCAGTTCCTGTACAGTTGTCTACGGGAGACAACAAGAAAGACTGTTTTATTTGAGGCTAGTTGGAAGCCGTTGGTGTACATATATTGACAGAGGTTGTCGATTTTAGTTTGGTAAGAAGATAAGTCAACAGTGTTGGTAACTCTGTTATGGAGTGGTCTATTAGTGTCTATTAAGGCGAGGTCGTCCGCATACAGAAGTACACTGGCACCGTCAACCTCAACAGAAGTAATGTCATAGAGCATGATGCTGAATAAGTTTGGCGCGATGATACTGCCCTGGGGAACCCCCATGTCCAGCGCATGGGTTTCGGACACCGAAGAGCCCACTCGGACAGACATCTTGCGATTGCTGATGAAGTTTTTGATGAATTGGTACATGTGGCCAGAGACACCGATTCTGCCGAGTTTTAGGAGTAGACGAGCATGCCAGACGCTGTCGTACGCAGATTTAATATCAAAGAAGGTTCTAAGAAGAGAATTATTACTATGTGCCATGGTCTTTTTGATTTTTTCAGTGACGTGCACAATGTGGTCCGCACACGAACGACCTCGCCTGAAACCTGCCTGGCATGTAGGAATGATAGTGTGTTTATTGAGGTGAAACTCCAGCCTCTGGTTCACCACACGCTCAAAGATCTTGCTGAGGTGGGTTGTTAGTGATATGGGGCGGTAACTGCCAGGTAGATTGCTCGGTTTTCCGCTCTTCAATACTGCTACTACTTGTGAGTCTGACCACGCTGCGGGGATAGTATCCTTTAACCAGCATAGATTGAAAAACTGAGTGAGCAACTTAACAAAGTTAGGTGGTAAATGTTTTATCATGTGATATGATATTGGGTCTAAACCTGTGGATTTTTTTGGGTCTTTCACAGAAGACATGGCGTTTTGGACTTATTTTGCTTTAAACATGCCGTTTAAAGGCAACTGGTTGTCATCTGGGGGGTATATGAAACCCTTCTCCTGATCTAACCTATAATTGAGTCGTTCAGTATCTAGGGATTTTGATTGACTATTTTTGGCAAAGGTATCTGCTAATAGGTTTGCATTTTCAGAGTCAGTTGTGGTCAATTTATCACCCGATAGCAGTGGCTTTTCTTTAGTTCTGTATCTACATTTAAATCTGCGGATTTTCTTCCAGATTTTGCCACAGTCTTTGTAATCTCTAGTTTCTTTGTGGACAAAGTGTTCCCAGTTTTGAAGTTTAGCCTTAGCGGTGATCTGGTTAAATTGTATTTCAGCTGACTTCATATTGACAATGACAATGACAATGACAAATCTTTATTTTTCGAGGGTGACAAGAATAAGCATAGGTATGCTTTTTTGCATCTGGCCCTCGCCCTAAAGAGGGACTAAACTATTTTACTATAACTATGACTAGGGAAAAAAAGGTTACATAAAAACATTAATGGTAGAACATATAAGTTTATGTACATGAAGCGCATTATGTAGAAGCATTGTAGATCATAAGGTAGTGTTCAAAATTGGGTGTAAAGCAATGAAGATAAACGGAAAGTAACCCAACAATACATTAGCTCAGCAAAACAATGTATTACAGAGCCAAATCTTCGTGATTTTGTCACAATAAACCATAATTCCGATAATGAACAACTGTATACAAAGAAAACATACCAATCAAGTTTATTTGTTCATAGAGTTCATTAAATGGAAAGAATATTTGGTTCTAAAAGAATCTGTGTTGGTGGATTGCCGCAGGGCGTCCGGAAGAGCGTTCCAGAGGCTGCTTCCTGAATAAACAAGACTTGATTTAAATAGGTCTATCCTAGGAAGAGGAGTGTTTAGTTTTATAAAGTGGTGCGAATTCTTCAAAGAGAACTTTGAGCAAATGGTTTCGGGTGCATTTTCTGTCATAATTTTATGCATCATTATTCCTTTGTTGTAATTCATTCTTGACTTCAGAGGTAGGACCCCTATGTTGATGTAGTCTGAGTCGGTGAGAGTAGTCTGTTTGAGTAATACTACTTTTAGCGCTCTTTTGTGTAATCTGCTGAGTAGCTTTAGGGAATTATCACTTGCAGAGTCCCATAGAGTGGATGCGTAATCAATAAGAGACTGAATATGAGCAGTGAAAAATAACTTCCTGGCTTGACAATTAAGGAAGTGTTTAATTCTAGATAAGAGGTACACTTTCTTTGACACTAATTTACTAAGTTGTTCAATGTGAGTTGACCAAGACAGGTTGTTATCGATGTGGACACCCAGAACTTTGTGATGGTCGACTTGTTCCACTATATTGCCGTCAATCATTAAATCGGGACCAGTTGAGGTAAAATTCTGTCGTTTTTGTCTAGTTGTAATTATCATATATTTGGTTTTCTTTGGGTTAAGAGACATGTGATTTAGGTCAGTCCATTCTGTCAGCTGGTTTAGACTTCCTTGGAGGGATTCTGATAAGCGTGAAGTTAGCGTCTGAGCAGTGCCTGAGATATGTCCTAATGTGATATCGCTTGTTTGCCAAGGCTTCATCACAGTCTGCATTCCACCACTCATTCCTTTTGGCCTTACAGTTAGGATTTACTGATTTAAGCGGAATGTGATTATTGCGGGCAGTACTGAGTATACATTGACGTATGTTATTGTAAGAGGCTTCGATGTCATCCGTAAGGAGAGTTTCCTCCCTGACACCCTCGAGCTCCGCACGGAAGCTGTCCCAATTTGCCTGTTTGTAATTGTACTTTTTTCTGGCCTCCGAGTTATTGCGATTAGGGGCGAAGCTTGGCGGGTCCATGGTTTGGTTCATTCAAACGGGGGCGGGTGTGACAGGGAGACTACCGCCGCCCTTCACAGCAGACTCTGCAGAGTTGTTCACCTTAGAAGTTGTGAGATATTTATAGCTCTTTATAGCTCGCAAGGCAACACCTGTGGATTGTAGAGTTCTGTTTGTGATATCGTAAATATTCTGCATCAAATTTGGTGGGCATATTCAGGTGGACCCCGGGCACAAACTGGTGGATAAAAACCGGCGAAGCCGGGTATTCCTCTAGTATATTATAATACGCGTGGCTTTTTTCGCCGTGTGGACGTATCTCCTACCAAACCCCGCCGGTTTGGCCCCTGTCCCTCGGCCACGGTTTCCCGTAGGAACGGATCGCGATGAACACGATAGGCTGGGTTAGATTAACGAGTTCGAAAGCGAAATGGCTTTTTGAGGCCTTTTTAGCATGACATTTCGTAGCAGACCAAATATCCCAGCTATCCCCGAAAGCGAACGGTTTGACTAAACACTACGCGACCGCACCCCAGACGAACCTAGCCGTGTGTTTTATTTCTCTGACTTAAAACTCGGTACAAAGTATGATAATGTTGTAAAGATACTGGATATATAAGAAATATTACACGTACATGATTTAGTTTGAGGCCCCGCAAGGTAGTGCAAGGTAGTGCAAGGTCGCGTGCAGTCGCGTGCGGTCGCGCAGTCTTTAGTCAGAGAGAAGAAGAAGAAGAAAGCGAACGTCAGTTGCCACTTGCTTCCAGCTTTCAAATCTGCTCAGTGTTGCATCGACTGCTGGATCATACAACTGGCTCTACAGGTAAATCCCATTTATCAGTCTGTAAAACTTTCTTAAAGTGTTCCTAACCTTGCTGTATTCTGCCACAGGGGTTACCGTTATGGAGAATTTGCAACATTCTCAGTCTCCCCCCGGCCCCGGCCCGCCATTTTGACACGCCACAGCTGGAACTGCAGGATTTTTGCCCTTTCAACGCTGCATTCTTTGGTTGTTGTTTTTTTTTAACCCAGGCATAGGCCATACATGGCCATACATCAGTACTATCGAAGGGTGTTTTTTTGTTCAGTGGACTGTAGAGTTTATACTAGATCAACGAGGCCGAGAAGCGAAATATCAACACGGCGAAAGATGAAAACGTCACACCGGCGTTACCCATGCAGATGCAGAAAGAAACGCTGCATTCTTTTGTTGATTACTAACCCAGGCAGGGGGGGGGGGGGGGTACTGGGAGCCAAAGTTTTGGATTCTGCCGGGGATACCCATGCAGTATGCTCCAGCCTCACCAAAATGCTGACCTACAAGACAATGGTCCGCCCTATTCTTGATTATGCCTGCACAGTATGGGACCCACACTCCGACAGGCTCATCACAACCCTTGAGAAGGTCCAGCGCAGAGCAGCCAGATTTGTCACAAACCGCTACCATAACACCTCTAGTGTCACAGATATGCGGACGCTACTCGAGTGGCCTACGCTACAACAACGACGTCGCTGCGCCAGACTCGCTATGCTCCACAAGATCCTCAGCGATCAAGCCTGCGTCTCCTGCGTCGGCCTCAAGCGGCAACCTCGAAGTGGACGTCGCAGCAACCACAGCCAACAGCTGGGAATAATCCCGTGCCGCACAGACTACAGAAAGTTTTCTTTCTTCCCGAGGACCACTGTCGACTGGAACTCCCTCCCATCAGATGTTGTCGAGGCCCCCTCCTATAATGCCTTCTGCTTGAGGGCAATGAGGGCTATACAGGCACAGTAACCGCTCTCCCCCTGCCCCACCTTTTTTTTTTAATCTTTGTTAAGGACACACACTTGCACTTCGTCAACATGTTAATAATGGTCAATTCATTGATCGCTGAACATTATTGGAAGAAGAAGAAGAAGATGCAGAAAGAATCTTGCTTAGGACATACAATACATATGGGGGGGGGGGGGGATGTATTACCTGAAAACAGCATGGAGCAAATAGTTATTTTGCTACTTTTCTAACCCAGGCATAGGTTGTCATTTAGTTATAATATGCGTTTGAATCATATATATATTTAAGACGTTTTAAATTTCCATTTCGTAAAATTCTATGACCCATGGTATAGGCCATATTACCTGAAAACAGCACACACACGTGCCATTGGACGTACCTTTATTGGGTGTGTGTGTGTGTGTGTGTGTGTGTGTGTGTGTGTACATGACTTTAAAAATGCATGGATGGATGCGTGCACTCGATTGTGTGTGTGTGTGTTTGAACCATGTATATATTTTCTGCTGTCATTTACATATGTTATACTATGCGTTTGAATCATTATATATTTTAGACGTCATACTTTTTGTTCATATCTTCACGATGGCTTTTACCTTTAATGCTTCCAACTTTCAAAGCGCTGCAAGGCTGGGAAGAGATGCGCACTTTCATCACTGTGTGTGTGTGTGTGTGATCAGGTGGGGGGGGGGGGGGGCTGGATTTTTACTCCAATGAGCAAATGTATAAGGCCTAAAAAAAATAGGTGTGGTTACGGTAACCCGACCTACCCTATTTTTAGGGGCCGATCCTATAACTTTTTATTACATTTGTCAACAAAAAACAAAAAAAAACCAGGGCAAAAAACGCAATGAAAGCGAAAGCGCCCGTGTCGCACACTTATTTCCCTGTCAAGTACCGTACTTTCCGGGTCATAAGGCGCGACTTTTTTCCTCTTGTATAACGAAGCGCCTAATCCGTGTATGAAATACGAAAAAAAATCAAAGAGACCGCTTGAGTACCAGTCAAACAACTTGTGATAATGCATGTTTCAGCTACTAGGTACTGCCCTGCCTTTGATCTGGCCGCACACACAGATTTCCACTCTGTTAAACGACCCCGATGCAGGAAGTGTTTCCTCTCTCATATATATGACAGGGGAACCACCTCTCATGGCAAAAACTGGGTCATTGACCCCTGGGAAGAAGGTCGTGTCTTTTAACAAGGCCACCCAGCTATCACAATGCCTTTGGTCACTGACCGGTCACTGACCCCGATGCAGGAAGTGTTTCCTCTCTCAGATATGACAGGGGAACCACCTCTCATGGCAAAAACTGGGTCATTTTGGTGCGCCCTATTGGCCCCCTGCGTCCAATGGGTGACTGGATTACAATTTTTTTTTTTTTAAAGAAGGGGGTGCGTCTTAGATAACAAAGCGCCTTGTCACCCGGAAAGTACGGTAGGTTTAATTTGTACACATTAGAAAAAAAAGTTTAAAAAAAAAAAGTGATTGCCTACCTACCTACCCTATTTTTTTTGGCTATGTTACCGTAACCACACCTTTTTTTTTTTTGGCCTAAAGAGAAAATTTTGTTCATGTAGACGTAATCATGCAACGTTATTCCTGCCAAAACAAATCATTTTTCAGTGTTGCATACTCCTGTGTATAAGGTATATATATATTTTTTTCCATTTTCTTCAGATATGGCGTCTCAACGACCAACTCACTGCGACCTCACATCAAGACGGTGACCACAACTTGGCCTGTGAAGCAGTACCCCGACTTCGACAAAAACAAAAGCAATCTTTCCAGACCATCATCAACCAATTGTCAGATGCAAAACCCAAAGCGAGCAAAGACTTCACACAACTAACCAATCTTGGGCGTGAAAATCAACGCCTCCAGTCGGTCACCTCATCTTCATCTGCACTACGTTCATCTACACCCACCGCTGCACCAAACAACCCTGCGGCAATAGCCAGCTCATCTTCATCTGCACTACGTTCATCTACACCCACTGCTGCACCAAACAACCCTGCAGCAATAGCCAGCTAATCTTCATCTGCACTACGTTCATCTTCATCTGCACTACGTTCATCTACACCCACTGCTGCACCAAACAACCCTGCAGCAATAGCCAGCTCATCTTCATCTGCACTACGTTCATCTACACCCACTGCTGCACCAAACAACCCTGCAGCAATAGCCAGCTCATCTTCATCTGCACTACGACTACGTTCATCTACACCAACCGCTGCACCAAACAACCCTGCAGCAATAGGCAGCTCATCTTCATCTGCATTACGTTCATCTACTCCCACCGCTGCACCAAACAACCCTGCAGCAATAACCAGCTAATCTTCATCTGCACAATGTTCACCTACACCCACCGCTGCACCAAACAACCCTGCAGCAACAAGCACTCCTACAAACACATCAAACCACCTCGACAATGTCGACGTCCTAACGCTCAGTCAAATCATGGATGACGACATAATTGACGCAACACAAAATTTAACACAATCCACAGACATGTTTGATGCAACACAAAACGCAACACAAAATGCAACCCAGTCCACTTCAGATGACGCAGTCACATCGGGAGAAGCTCTCCAAGCATTGTCTCAGGAATAAACATTCACATTCAACCCATTTTTTCACAACCTTTTCAGAGTCAGTAGTTGCGTGTAAAATCTGATCCCTGTTTTGAATTTTGTGGAATCATTTTGCGACATATCGATAAAGTCACGAGACAAAGAACATCAACAAAGACCATAATGGACAATCATGTAAATGTTTACGGGGGTGTAACAGAGATCGACTTTGTCTTTATAAGAATAGGAATCACATCATCTTAAACTCTACACACGGTGACAACTGCAACGCGTGTGGCACACAGCATGACAAACAAAAAAGAGCCCCTGCAATAAATACTCCATGCTTAGTCCTATTTATCAGTTTTGGTGGCGCTGATTTGGCAAATGAAATGTTTTAATTATGTTGTGCTGGCTTGCAGCCCAAGAGAAATATTAAACAAAAGCAAATTTATTTCTTCAGGCCTAACCATCTATGCATGGTGATCTGTAAACTTTTGTTCTCTGTGCACAATGCATGTGTAAACATTTTGTTGTTCGCAGAACGCAGAACCAATTTCACATTTTAACCCTTACTTAGGCTGGTTGTCGCGCTACTTTACGTATACTGTCACCTGGTTGTCACGACATATGTCGCGCTACTGGCTCTGTCTGTTTGGTCGGTTCCGATTACCTCCCATGGATGCGAAAACCTATTTGACTGTTTTTTGTTATTTTTCTCTCTGTTAATTCACCAGTGGCTATGTAAGATGTGTTACAGAATTGCACCAGTGTAAGGGTTAACATTTTATTTTTCACTCACATGTTTGCTGAAGTGTACAAATTTTGTTCCATTTAGTGCTGGTTTTTTCCCCCGTCTCAAGACATATAATTATGGTGATGTGTACAACTATTGTTCTGTGGGCAAATTTTTTTGCACATTTATGTCCCTCACTTATGTCAATGTAGCCGCTAATTTGTTTAAGTCCAGTCAATCGTACAAACGTTTCATTGTGGGTGACTCGAGCTGTCGGGTACTGCGACGAGATTTCTTTCCCAATTAGATGATTGGTGTTATATATTCTTTTACACATTTTAACTAGCATTCATCATCTTGGTTGAAGCGTGCAAAATGATTTTGTCACATTGACTGAAAAGGGCACAATTTAACGCTGTTTTATTGTTTCCCAATTACATGATTTGTTATTGTTCACAGAACCCACTGTATATTTACCACTGGGTTACATTTTCATTCCTATTTGCTGATGTGTAAAACTTTTTTTTTTGTACTGTGCACACTATTTGCTCGAGTCAGTAGTTGCGGGTAAAATCTGATCCCTGTTTTGAATTTTGTGGAATCATTTTGCGACATATCGATAAAGTCACGAGACAAAGAACATCAACAAAGACCATATGGGCAATCATGTACATTTTTGCGGGGGACTTTGTCTTTATCAGAATAGGAATCACATCATCTTAATCTCTACACACGGTGACAACTGCAACGTGTGTGGCACACAGCATGACAAACAAAAAAGAGCCCCTGCAATGAATACTCCATGCTTAGTCCTATTTATCAGTTTTGGTGGCGCTGATTTGGCAAAAGAAATGTTTTAATTATGTTGTGCTGGCTTGCCTAACCATCATAATGCCATATAATATATGCATGGTGATCTGTAAACTTTTGTTCTCTGTGCACAATGCATGTGTAAACATTTTGTTGTTCGTAGAACGCAGAACCAATTTCACATTTTAACCCCTAGGCTGGGCTACTTTACGTATACTGTCACCTGGTTGTCACGACATATGTCGCGCTACTGGCTCAGTCTGTTTGGTCGGTTCGGATTACCTCCCATGGATGCGAAAACCTATATGACTGTTTTTTGTTATTTTTCTCTGTTAATTCACCAGTGGCTATGTAACATGTGTTACAGAATTGCACCAGGGTAAGGGTTAACATTTTATTTTTCATTCACATGTTTGCTGAAGTGTACAAATTTTGTTCCATTTAGTGCTGGTTTTTTTCCCCATCAAGACATATATGGTGATGTGTAGAATATAGTCAATGTTTGTAAAGATTTTAGTCAAGCAGTATGTAAGAAATGTTAAGTCCTTTGTACTGGAAACTTGCATTCTCCCAGTAAGGTCATATATTGTACTACGTTGGAAGCCCCTGGAGCAATTTTTTTATTAGTGCTTTTGTGAACAAGAAACAAGTGGCTCTATCCCATCTCCTCCCTTTCCCCTATCCCATCTCCCCCTTTCCCCGTCGCGATATAACCTTGAATGGTTGAAAACGACGTTAAACACCAAGTAAAGTAAAGTAAATGGTGATGTGTACAACTATTGTTCTCTGGGCACATTTTTTTGCACATTTATGTCCCTCACTTCTATATATATATATACGACTTGTGTCTGTGTGTGTGTCTGTGTGTGAGTTCGCGATGCACAGCCAAAGTTCTCGATGGATCTGCTTCAAATTTGGTGGGCATATTCAGGTAGACCCGGGACAGGACACAACCTGGTCGATATTTCAACACGTGCTCTCAGCGCGCAGCGCTGAACCGATTTTGGTTCCACCTCAGCTATTTTGGTTCCACCTCAGCTACCCGGGCCCCCATACCGACACACCAAAGCCAAAGTTCTCGGTGGATCTTTTTCAAATTTGGACACCGTATTCAGCTACACCCCGGACACAATATCATCGATGAGATATTTCAACACGTGCTCTCAGCGCGCAGCGCTGAACCGATTTTGGTTTTTGTGTTCATTTCACCATTATAAGTAACTCTTCCTTATCTTCTCATCTTCTCCAGGTTTTCAGCGTTTACCTCCCTTCCTTCGTATGGTGCACTATAGTATGAGTGGGGCGTCTTCGGATATTCCCGGCGTTCTGTTACTATTTTTAGAAGGTCACCGCAGTGTCCAGAACGTAAATTGGACCTGTAAATTATCCTCACTGTAAAAGTGCAAAGGTCGAATCAATTTATAGCCACGCGAAAAATACACTGTCATCTATCTCTCTATAGATACGGCTTCTCTGTGTTTGTGTGTGTGTGTGTGTGTGTGTGTGTGTCTCTATGTGAGCAACACCTGGGTATTGTTCAGTTCTGTTTGTGATGTGGTCTGGCGGCTTTTGTGTATTTGTATGTACTGGCCTTCCTTTGAAAAGCCATAACAGTTCAAAAGGGCTTACAGATAAGCTATAAATTGCTCAATCCTGTTTGAGTGGAGTTCGCCTCCAAAGGTGATTAACACGGTTACATTCGTCGACAAGGATGGGACTCGATATGGTCAGGAATGGCATTATAGCCACTGAATCATTTTCGTGCTGTTCCCATTCCACGAATCTGGGAGGGACCTAAGCTTGGCGGGTCCATTGTTCGGACCCGGCGAAGCCGGCGTACGGCTCTAAGTACTTCTTCCCGGCGAAGCCGGCTACCCGGCGAAGCGGGTATTCATTCTAGTATGTCAATGTAGCTGCTAATTTGTTTAAGTCCAGTCAATCGTACAAACGTTTCATTGTGGGTGACTCGAGCTGTCGGGTACTGCGACGAGATTTCTTTCCCAATTAGATGATTGGTGTTATATATTCTTTTACGCATTTTAACTAGCATTCATCATCTTGGTTGAAGCGTGACAAAATGATTTTGTCACATTGATTGAATTCTCAGACTGTCCACATTGACTGAAATCTCAGAAAAGGGCACAATTTAATGCTGTTTTATTCTTTCCCAATTACATGATTTGTTATTGTTCACAGAACCCACTATATTTACCACTGGGTTACATTTTCATTCCTATTTGCTGATATGTAAAAAAATTTTGTACTGTGCACACTATTTGCTCATTTAATGCTGTGTTTATGTGTTTGTTTCACTCCCATGTGTCATATTTTCTGAGATTTCGGTCAATGTATGATGCCACTTTTTTTGTTTTGCCGCATTTAGCCTTTCCTTCGTAACTGTCTGCCTTCACCAAGCTGTAGATTCTTGCATTACTAATGGCGAGCAGCTACGCAAGAAAACGAAGAAAGTGTATTCAAGCGCCGAGCCTGGTAAAAAGAAAATATCGCTACATTGACCGAAATTTCAGAAAGCGTCACATGTTTGCTGATGTGTAAATGGTTTGCAGTTCATTGCACATTGAACGCTGCTTTTCTTAGGTTTGATGTTTTATCACATTTTGTTGTTCTGTGTGTGCTAGCGCTTTTTTGGGGTACATTTGTCGCAATTACTTCTAAATTTAATATGTTACTGTTGTCACTGCACAAGTCATGGCCAATCCACCATTGTGCCCTTTTTTTTTATCTCTCCCAATAAATGTATGGCATTCTGTTCTGTACGCGCGTGCCATTGCACATTCAACATGTTTTTGTTGTTGCTTATTCATAATTAACTCTGTAATTAATGAAGAAGAAAAAATCCCGTGCGGAGCACGGGTATTACTAGTATAAATATATTGCCTGACCTTTACGTAGGACGCAAAGTTCCCTTCAAATCTGCTGTCGCCTTCCGTCCTTCCAGAGACCCTGGTATTTATTCTGGTTCCAGCCTTGAGGTATACTGCCACATTCAGACCTGCAATAGCATCACCAATACCGTAGGCCGTGAAGCCAGCATCGCTTTCGTTGAACTGCATGGACAGGCTCGTTGTGACAATGTTGGGGTCAACAACATAGTAGAGGAGGAACACGCCATCTAAAGGCATTGTCGGAGCTTGCATGCTCACCAATCGGATCTGGCCGAGGCTAATGCATATCAGCAGCAGCATGCGGAGGGTTGCTGTCGTTGTCGTCATCTTTACCGTGAACGTGCTTGCAGTGGTTACAACGGCGGGCCTTTCTTGTTTTATTTTTGGTGATGGTGTTGGCGTTGTTGTCGTAATTGCAACAACTATTGATGGAGTCAGTGCACGAATAAAAGTGGACCACCTTGTGAGGAAAACGGATGAAGTCACTTCGGCGGCGAGACCTATACTAATCTTTCACCTCTGGAGACGATGTGAGAAAGACGCCAATGACGACTGTTGGCTTTGCTTTATAGCCAGCAGAAAACTTGAGACTCGGTCGAAGAGGTCATCTTCGGTTTATACGCTTAAGCCCCATGCAATGCGTGAAAAGTTCACTCTTAGTTTACAGCTCAACTACACTGGTGCAATTCTGTAACACATGTTACTTAGCCACTGGTGAATTAACAGAGAGAAAAATAAAAAATAAACGGTCATACAGTACTCCCCGGTTAACGTCACTACCGTTTAAGGTCACACCTCTGATAACATCAATCAGGGTGTTGGTCCCGACCTAAAGCCTTCTTTGTATGACTAAGAAAACCTCGCTTTGCGTAACCTCGGATACGGGAACACCTCTTTTTAGGTGACCCCCGTTCTGGTCTCTAAATGCAGAAGACTACCGCTTAAGATCAAGCGAAACTGAAACGGAAAAAAATCTCCCAATTTTGCGGCCTTGGCAGAGGTTTTTTTCCCTTATGACGTCAAAAGAGAAGTGACGCACAAATGTAAACGTCATCAGATTATTTGGCCCGATTATTTTACCCCAAAGAGGATGAGGAAATCTTTCGCAAATAAAACTTGGAAAATAGTTCCCGCCAAAAAAGTCGCTGAACCAATCAAAATTTCCAACGGAAACCACTTTGACAGAGTGAGACCCGTGGATGATGACAGATGTAACTGCAGTGTGCCCGCTCCCCTTCTGCAGAGGTGCATGAGGCTAGAATTGACCTCATGTTGTAATGAATGCCAAAAGCGATATTTGAGTAGTGCCAATTTTAGGCCAAAGTAAAAGACATTGTTGAAGATTTGAGATATTTGGAAGCTCTCTCTCTCTCTCTCTCTCTCTCTCTCTCTCTCTCTCTCTCTCTCTCTCTCTCTCTCGTTCCCCCTCTCTCTCTTCTCTCATGGTCTCTGTTTCTGTCTGGTCTGTCTGTCTCTCACTCTGTCTCCGACCCCTCTCCTCTCTCTCTCTATCTTTGACCCTCTGGCCATCTCTCTCTCTTCTATCATGTCTCTTTCTCTCTCTCAGCCTCCAATCTCTCTCTCCCTCTCTCTCTCTCTCTCTTCCTTTCAATTTCCTCCCCCCCCCCTACTCTCTCTCTCTCGATCTCCCTCTTTTTAACTCTATGTCTCTCTCTCCGTCTGCTCTCTTTATCTCTGTCTGTCATGATCAGTTTGTCTGTGTCTCTCCTCTCTTAATATGTCTGTCTGTCTTACCTCACCTCCCCTCTCTCTCTCTCTCTCTCTCTCTCTCTCTCTCTCTCTCTCTCTCTCTAATGCAGCTGATGGTCTCTGTGTCAGTGTGTGTCTCTCTCTGGATCTGCCCATTATTACGTCATTGACTTTCAATTGGCGGGAAGTCTTTTATGAGGCCTCAAACTAAACTCTGATCTCCTCGGTTAAGATCAATTTTTCTACTGAAATTGATCTTATCCGAGGATCGGTTAACGTGTCCCTCGGATAAGATCACGATTTTTTTTGGTCCCAAGGGGGGTCACCTTATCCGAGGAGTACTGTATAGGTTTTCGCATCCATGGGAGGTAATCGGAACCGACCAAACAGACTGAGCCAGTAGCGCGACATATGTCGTGACAACCAGGTGACAGTATACGTAAAGTAGCGCGACAACCAGCCTAAGGGTTAAACGTCAGGTATCCTGAGAAGATGTCTCACGCAGTGTACCGCTTAAATCCCAGGCATTGCACGAAGAGGTCACTCTCAGTTTACAGCTTAAATCCCAGGTATTACATGAAGATGTCTCACTCAGTGCACAGTTTAAACCCCGGGTATTACATGAAGAGATCACTCTCAGTGTTCAGCCTAAATCCCAGGTATTGCATGAAGAGGTCACTCTCAGTCTACATCCTAAATCCCAGGTATTACATGAAGAGGTCACTCAGTAGATGCGCTTTAAGAAGACAACAGCTGTGATCTGTCGTTAGTATTTTCCGACCATGAGTCGGAAAGTCTGCGCTTGTTCCAAGTGTATTCGAGCCTCCGAGGCCGTGCAACTGAGCCGAACTATGTTCGTATCTTAAAGATACAGTGCATGTCGCAGCATTGCTGAAGCAACGATTTGTCTTTTTGTCACAGATTACGATTCCAACTATCAAAAACTTTACACAACTATCTTACGGTGCGTCTCGCTAGCGCTACGTGTCATTTGTGCTACGTATCGTTTGCGCTATTTTCTGGATTGCTATCGACACAAATTGCCAAAAACAGTAGTGCTATCGGCACGTAGTGCTATCGGCACGTAGTGCTATTGTCACAATTCACACATACCACTACGTCTCAATAGAACTACGTGTCGATATCACTATTTTTGAAAAACCAATGTACTGTAGCGCTACGTGTGTGTGTGTGTGTGTGTGTGCGTCTCTCTCTCTCTCTCTCTCTCTCTCTCTCTCTCTCTCTCTCTCTCTCTCATTCACTCCCTCTCTTTTTTTCATCACGTATTTATTTCATTGTTGTTTTTTTGTTTTTTGTTTTGGGGTGGGGGATTTTGTTCTTCCCTCATCCCCCGTGGTCTACATATGATGAGTATGCTTTTTATATTTAGTCAAGTTTTGACTAAATATTTTAACATCGAGGGGGAATCGAAACGAGGGTCGTGGTGTATGTGCGTGTGTCTGTGTGTCTGTGTGTGTGTGTGTGTGTAGAGCGATTCAGACTAAACTACTGGACCGATCTTTATGAAATTTGACATGAGAGTTCCTGGGTATGAAATCCCCGAACGTTTTTTTCATTTTTTTGATAAATGTCTTTGATGACGTCATATCCGGCTTTTCGTGAAAGTTGAGGCGGCACTGTCACGCCCTCATTTTTCAACCAAATTGGTTGAAATTTTGGTCAAGTAATCTTCGACGAAGCCCGGACTTCGGTATTGCATTTCAGCTTGGTGGCTTAAAAATTAATTAATGACTTTGGTCATTAAAAATCTGAAAATTGTAAAAAAAAAAAAAATTTATAAAACGATCCAAATTTACGTTTATCTTATTCTCCATCATTTGCTGATTCCCAAAACATATAAATATGTTATATTCGGATTAAAAACAAGCTCTGAAAATTAAATATATAAAAATTATTATCAAAATTAAATTGTCCAAATCAATTTAAAAACACTTTCATCTTATTCCTTGTCGGTTCCTGATTCCAAAAACATATTGATATGATATGTTTGGATTAAAAACACGCTCAGAAAGTTAAAACAAAGAGAGGTACAGAAAAGCGTGCTATCCTTCTTAGCGCAACTACTACCCCGCTCTTCTTGTCAATTTCACTGCCTTTGCCATGAGCGCTGGGCCCGGTAATATGTAGCTAGTCATCGGTCGGCTGACCGTGAAACTGACGGTGGGTCGACGTTGAACCGCAAAAGTCAGTAATATGAGCGCGAACAACTGCCGGTCCAACTGAAAACAGTCGCCCGACTGCGGTTGGGCTTACAGGCACCTTTTTCGGTCGATCGACCGCAGTGCAGGTACTTGTTTTAACGTTCTGAGCGTGTTTTTAATCCAAACATATCATATCTATATGTTTTTAGAATCAGGAACCGACAAGGAATAAGATGAAAGTGTTTTTAAATTGATTCCGATAATTTAATTTTGATAATAATTTTTATATATTTAATTTTCAGAGCTTGTTTTTAATTCAAATATAACATATTTATATGTTTTTGGAATCAGCAAATGATGGAGAATAAGATGAACGTAAATTTGGATCGTTTTATAAAAACAATATTTTTTTTACATTTTTCGTTTTCACACGTTTTTGTTGTTCATTTTCTCACCATGTCCTTTACCACCAAAAAAAAAAAAAAATTTGAGTTTGGAAAAAAAAAGTTTAGGGTCGGCGCCGAAATTTAGGGTCGGTCGGGTGACCAGAAACAGACAATTTTTTTTTTGGGCCTAAATGTCTTTGATGACGTCATATCAAAAAAACGATACCGGTACCGCCAAAACAGGACCGGATGTTTACATCGGAAGTTGTAATGTTCTAAAAATACCACTGAGCGGTCTGACTGTCTAGTCAGCCGACTGTCAGTGCTACCGCGCTGCACATATTACCCGTCAAAACACGGCCGGTCAGCAGACTGCAGTCAACTGACTTGACAGTCAGTCGACTGTGGTTGTTCGACCGTCCAAAATACGCTGTTCATATTACCGGGCCCAGACTGACGATGCTACGAGTATACGGTTTTGCTGAAAAATGGCATTGCGTTCAGTTTCATTCTGTGAGTTCGACAGCTACTTGACTAAATATTGTATTTTCGCCTTACGCGACTTGTTTTCTTTCATGTACCCCCATGGGGTTTCTAGAAATAAAAATTTGACTTGACTTCACTTGATTATATTCCCTGGGGAAACGGTGAGAATGTAATAAACGCCAGTCGTACACATTTCCATCGGAACAATCATCCAACTTTTCTGCTTTTCTTCTGGAATATGGCTTGAATACCCTCCCTCCCTCCCTCTGTAACTGATCGCGTAATTCACGACCACCATAAATCTGGCCACCTTTGTCATGCAAGAAGAGCATGCTTCTCCTCAGGAAAATAAATAGCTCAGTCAGAAGCGGCGCTGGCTTCAGTGAGAAAGCAGCCCGAATTTCCATGAGGGTAACCTCAAAGGACTATAGATACAATCTTATCCTTATCATTATCCTTACTCGGACTCATTCTCAAAACTCTGGAGTCTAGCTGCTTTCCATGCGAAGCGAGAATTTTGTGCTGAATTAATTTAGCCGATTGACGAAGGTGTCTGTTAAAACATTAAATCAGAAAAACACCACTCTGCACAAAAATTAGCCGGGCCATCGAATGCTGGTATGTGTCGAAGTCCAATGTAAACGTTAGACAAATCTGTGGTGATACATACTTCTTCATATACAGCTTCACGGTAAGGAAGAGACCTTTACTTGTTATCCGTCTCCACATAGAAAAGTGTGACAACGGACAACTTCTTCAAAATTCATTAAATTTAGGATACTGCCTGAACTCAAAAAGAATGAATACGAAAGACATTTTGGGTGTAGCCAAGGGAGATAATAGATAAAGCTGGAAAATCCAAAACCTTGATCATGGTTTTGCGTTTGCTGGCATTTGGCGAAGGCTTTAAGCGGAGAAATCGAGTACACTGTTGTTTTTGTTGGCATCCGTGGCCTGTCCCAGCGTCATTTGTTCTTTGGCTGTTATGTTTTTGAGGACACATGTGAGGGATTTCTTTGTTTCGACTCTTTCCTTGTTTATTTATTTGTTTGCTTGTTTGCTTGGGTTTTTTTCTTCTTTTTTTTTCTTTTTTTTTTCTTCTTTTTTAAGGTAAGCAGAACTTGGTGAACCAATACGAAACATTTTTTTTAGGGTCAAAAGGTGTGTAATTAATTTCAGAGTATTAAGTTTCTGTTGAACTTTTGCTCCAAAATCAGGCGGTCGCTTTAATTAAACATTCCTAGAAGGTGAGAAATTTTGGTAGACAAGTTAAATTCAGAGATTTAAGTTTCTATTGAACTTTTGTACCGAGTCAGAAGGGCGCTTTAAATAGACAAAGAGAAAACTATAAGGTAAGAAACATTGTGACAGCGGGCGAAAATTGAAATATTGTCTGTGTTGTCAAGTTTTCTGTTATTTGTGTCCACACTTCAGGATGTCAAGCACGGGTCAAGTGATATTCACCTGCCCTGTCCAGCTAGCACCGTGCAGCTCGTGAACTGAGAATCAAACATAAGTCAATTCACCCAGCTGTGAAGAGTCAATTCCATGTCAAGTATTAAATCGTAAAGTTTGTCAGACAATGTGCATTTACTAGGGTTACAACTGTGACTCACAAGTAAAGCAAGGGGTCACAAACTTGCGAACGTTGATTCCCACGTCGCTGAACCGTTTGAAAAACAAACACACACACACACACACACACACACACAAACACACACTTGTTTGCTTGGTTGTTTGCTTGTTTGAATGTTTACTAAATGAAGAATCTGCACTCAGAGCTACGATTCCTAAGTGTGTGCCCACGACGTGGGGTCAGCTGCGACTGCAAAATTAAAAGAAAAGTCTTCCAGCTTGACAGGTACCCGTTGTTCTCAAGGCGCCTTCTCTTCACCTTCGCGTTGGCAAGGACACGTAGAATCCTCGCTTGACTATTTGTAGAGTTCTAAGGCATTGCAGACAAAGCAACTGCAAGAAAGTCAGGTTTTAGCTGTGTAAAAATCCGCTGAAACGGTCTTATATCCCTTCCGTTAACATCAAGGGCGGATCAATTCACTTTGGAGGGGGGGGTTACAAAATGACTGCGTAGATACAAGTTGACGGCGCCGAAGGCGCCTAAGCCTCTAGGGGGGTCCGGGGACATGCCCCCCCGGAAATTTTTTTATCCAAAGAAGCAAAATAGAGCTATCTGGTGCGTCCTGAGCCAATAAATTACCTCTTTTTTGGGGGGGTGGGGGGGTTACGTAACCCGTATAACCCCCCCCCAGATCCGCCCTTGAACATGGCTTCCTCCGGCCATACATGTAGGCTCTTATGACACTGACCCTGAGCTGACCCTGAGGCACTGAAAAGGTTTTCACGGAAAAATTCTCTCGAAGAACCAAATGGGTTCGGTGCATTTGTCAGTCTGTCACATGTTGAAGGGCCCCATACGGGTTGAAAGAGATAAGGTACTGTCGTGTTTTTTTCCCAAACCTAGTGCACTACCGTTCTCACAAGATAAGTTACTTCTGTTTTGTTCCGTCACTTTTTATATTTAGTCAAGTTTTGTTACATTTAGTCAAGTTTTGACTAAATGTTTTAACGTAGAGGGGGAATCGAGACGAGGGTCGTGGTGCATGTGCGTGCGTGCGTGTGTGTGTGTGTGTGTGTGTAGAGCGATTCAGACTAAACTACTGGACCGATCTTTATGAAATTTGACATGAGAGTTCCTGGGTATGAAATCCCCAGACATTTTTTCATTTTTTTGATAAATGTCTTTTATGACGTCATATCCGGCTTTTCGTGAAAGTTGAGGCGGCACTGTCACGCTCTCATTTTTCAACCAAATTGGTTGAAATTGTGGTCAAGTAATCTTGGATCGTTTTATAAAAATATTTTTTTTACATTTTTCGTTTTCACACGTTTTTGTTGTTCATTTTCTCACCCTGTTCTCACCAAAAAAAAAAAAATTTGAGTTTGGAAAAAAAAAAGTTTAGGGTCGGCGCCGAAATTTAGGGTCGGTCGGGTGACCAGAAACAGACAATTTTTTTTGTGGCCTAAATGTCTTTGATGAGGTCATATCAAAAAAACGATACCGATACCGCCAAAACAGGACCGGATGTTTACATCGGAAGTTGTAATGTTCTAAAAATACCACTGAGCGGTCTGACTGTCTAGTCAGCCGACTGTCAGTGCTACCGCGCTGCACATATTACCCGTCAAAACACGGCCGGTCAGCAGACTGCAGTCAACTGACTTGACAGTCAGTCGACTGTGGTTGTTCGACCGTCCAAAATACGCTGTTCATATTACCGGGCCCAGACTGACGATGCTACGAGTATACGGTTTTGCTGAAAAATGGCATTGCGTTCAGTTTCATTCTGTGAGTTCGACAGCTACTTGACTAAATATTGTATTTTCGCCTTACGCGACTTGTTTTCTTTCATGTACCCCCATGGGGTTTCTAGAAATAAAAATTTGACTTGACTTGACTTGATTATATTCCCTGGGGAAACGGTGAGAATGTAATAAACGCCAGTCGTACACATTTTCATCGGAACAATCATACAACTTTTCTGCTTTTCTTCTGGAATATGGCTTGAATACCCTCCCTCCCTCCCTCTGTAACTGATCGCGTAATTCACGACCACCATAAATCTGGCCACCTTTGTCATGCAAGAAGAGCATGCTTCTCCTCAGGAAAATAAATAGCTCAGTCAGTAGCGGCGCTGGCTTCAGTGAGAAAGCAGCCCGAATTTCCATGAGGGTAACCTCAAAGGACTATAGATACAATCTTATCCTTATCCTTATCCTTACTCGGACTCATTCTCAAAACTCTGGAGTCTAGCTGCTTTCCATGCGAAGCGAGAATTTTGTGCCGAATTAATTTAGCCGATTGACGAAGGTGTCTGTTAAAACATTAAATCAGAAAAAACACCACTCTGCACAAAAATTAGCCGGGCCATGGAATGCTGGTATGTGTCTAAGTCTGTAAACGTTAGACAAATCTGTGGTGATACATACTTCTTCATATACAGCTTCACGGTAAGGAAGACACGTTTACTTGTTATCCGTCTCCTCATAGAAAACTGTGACAACGGACAACTTCTTCGAAATTCATTAAATTTAGGATACTGCCTGAACTCAAAAAGAATGAATACGAAATACATTTTGGGTCTAGCCAAGGGAGATAATAGATAATGCTGGAAAATCTAAAACCTTTATCATGGTTTTAAGTTTGCTGGCATTTGGCGAAGGCTTTAAGCGGAGAAATCGAGTAGACTGTTGTTTTTGTTGGCATCCGTGGCCTGTCCCAGCGTCATTTGTTCTTTGACTTCGGCTGTTATGTTTTTGAGGACACATGTGAGGGATTTCTTTGATTCGACTCTTTCCTTGTTTATTTATTTGTTTGCTTGTTTGCTTGGGTTTTTGTTTCTTTTTTTTCTTTTTTTTTCTTTTTTTTCTTTTTTAATGTAAGCAGAACTTGGTTGGTGAACCAATACGAAACATTTTTTGTTAGGGTCAAAAGGTGTGTAATTAATTTCAGAGTATTAAGTTTCTGTTGAACTTTTGCTCCAAAATCAGGCGGTCGCTTTAATTAAACATTCTTAAAAGGTGAGAAATTTTGGTAGACAAGTTAAATTCAGAGATTTAAGTTTCTATTGAACTTTTGTACCGAGTCAGAAGGGCGCTTTAAATAGACAAAGAGAAAACTATAAGGTAAGAAACATTGTGACAGCGGGCGAAAATTGAAATATTGTCTGTGTTGTCAAGTTTTCTGTTATTTGTGTCCACACTTCAGGATGTCAAGCACGGGTCAAGTGATATTCACCTGCCCTGTCCAGCTAGCACCGTGCAGCTCGTGAACTGAGAATCAAACATAAGTCAATTCACCCAGCTGTGAAGAGTCAATTCCATGTCAAGTATTAAATCGTAAAGTTTGTCAGACAATGTGCATTTACTAGGGTTACAACTGTGACTCACAAGTAAAGCAAGGGGTCACAAACTTGCGAACGTTGATTCCCACGTCGCTGAACCGTTTGAAAAACAAACACACACACACACACACACACACACACAAACACACACTTGTTTGCTTGGTTGTTTGCTTGTTTGAATGTTTACTAAATGAAGAATCTGCACTCAGAGCTACGATTCCTAAGTGTGTGCCCACGACGTGGGGTCAGCTGCGACTGCAAAATTAAAAGAAAAGTCTTCCAGCTTGACAGGTACCCGTTGTTCTCAAGGCGCCTTCTCTTCACCTTCGCGTTGGCAAGGACACGTAGAATCCTCGCTTGACTATTTGTAGAGTTCTAAGGCATTGCAGACAAAGCAACTGCAAGAAAGTCAGGTTTTAGCTGTGTAAAAATCCGCTGAAACGGTCTTATATCCCTTCCGTTAACATTCAAGGGCGGATCAATTCACTTTGGAAGGGGGGGTTACAAAATGACTGCGAAGATACAAGTTGACGGCGCCGAAGGCGCCTAAGCCTCTAGGGGGGTCCGGGGGCATGCCCCCCCGGAAATTTTTTTATCCAAAGAAGCAAAATAGAGCTATCTGGTGCATCCTGAGCCAATAAATTACCTCTTTTTTGGGTGGGTGGGGGGGTGGGTTACGTAACCCGTGTAACCCCCCCCCCAGATCCGCCCTTGTAACATGGCTTCCTCCGGCCATACATGTAGGCTCTTATGACACTGACCCTGAGCTGACCCTGAGGCACTGAAAAGGTTTTCACGGAAAAATTCTCTCGAAGAACCAAATGGGTTCGGTGCATTTGTCAGTCTGTCACATGTTGAAGGGCCCCATACGGGTTGAAAGAGATAAGGTACTGTCGTGTTTTTTTCCCAAACCTAGTGCACTACCGTTCTCACAAGATAAGTTACTTCTGTTTTGTTCCGTCACTTTTTATATTTAGTCAAGTTTTGTTACATTTAGTCAAGTTTTGACTAAATGTTTTAACGTAGAGGGGGAATCGAGACGAGGGTCGTGGTGCATGTGCGTGCGTGCGTGTGTGTGTGTGTGTGTGTGTAGAGCGATTCAGACTAAACTACTGGACCGATCTTTATGAAATTTGACATGAGAGTTCCTGGGTATGAAATCCCCAGACGTTTTTTCATTTTTTTGATAAATGTCTTTTATGACGTCATATCCGGCTTTTTGTGAAAGTTGAGGCGGCACTGTCACGCTCTCATTTTTCAACCAAATTGGTTGAAATTTTGGTCAAGTAATCTTCGACGAAGCCCGGACTTCGGTATTGCATTTCAGCTTGGTGGCTTAAAAATTAATTCATGACTTTGGTCATTAAAAATCTGAAAATTGTAAAAAACAAAAACATTTATAAAACGATCCAAATTTACGTTCATCTTATTCTCCATCATTTTCTGATTCCAAAAACATATAAATATGTTATATTTGGATTAAAAACAAGCTCTGAAAATTAAATATATAAAAATTATTATCAAAATTAAATTGTCGAAATCAATTTAAAAACACTTTCATCTTATTCCTTGTGGGTTCCTGATTCCAAAAACATATTGATATGATATGTTTGGATTAAAAACACGCTCAGAAAGTTAAAACAAAGAGAGGTACAGAAAAGCGTGCTATCCTTCTTAGCGCAACTACTACCCCGCTCTTCTTGTCAATTTCACTGCCTTTGCCATGAGCGGTGGACTGACAATGCTACGAGTATACGGTCTTGCTGAAAAATGGCATTGCGTTCAGTTTCATTCTGTGAGTTCGACAGCTACTTGACTAAATGTTGTATTTTCGCCTTACGCGACTTGTTTTTTCTCCAATTGACACCACGTATGACAGATGAAACAGAACAGCTTGTTGTGAAAATGCAAAAATTTGGAGGAAAAAACGAAACAAACCAAAAGTAACTGTTCACATGACAACGGCAAACAACGACACATGTTCACCGGCCCTCAGCTAATTCAAGAAATTACCCCCCCCCCCCCCCCCCCCCCCCTCCTGCTAGGTACACGTGCACCCAAGTTAACCTCTGCTTTGAGACACATGTTCACCGCCCTCAGCTAATTCAAGAAATCACCCCCCACCTGCTAGGTACTCGTGCACTCAAGTTAACCTCTGCTTTGACCTGTGTGCCAAGAGTCAGATGAGAGAGAGAGAAAGCGAGAGCGAGAGAGAGAGAGAGAGACACACACACACACACATAGACAGACATAGAAAGACAGAAGCGGAGAGACTCAGAGGGGGACACAGACAAAGACATACACACACACAGAGAGAGAGAGAGAGAGAGAGAGAGAGAGAGAGAGAGAGAGAGAGAGAGAGAGAGAAACAAATGTAACTGATCTCGTGAGAACGGTTGAGGCCTTGCAAGGTTTTGACGGCAACAATAATTATTGTAGTTCTCTAAGACTTTATTTCTGTTTGATTTGTGATATGTTGGGAAGACATATTTATCACTTGATCAACAAAATAAAACATAATACAAAACGACACAACATTGTTAAAATCATTATTGGCCAACGTTGAACGTTTACGAAGGCCTCAATCTTCCCGCGCCGTAGACCAGATTAATAGGTGCTTGATTTTGGTATTTTGATTTACATAACATTAAACCTTTCTAGGGGTTCATGGTCATGGCAACAGCCATAATAATATTATATCATGGTTAATATTACATTTCAGCATATGTGAATTACATGTCATACCAAACTGTCATACATTTTTATTCCCACATTATTCTGATTGATCACAACCAAACCTACTATCACTGGACACATCCAAATGCAAGCGCCTGTTCTTGACAACTTGCCACTGATCTAAAAATATAGATCAGTGCAACTTGCTGGGTCCTTTGCCACAGACACTGTTTGGCCTGTAGGTAAAATGTACAATGTATTTTCTGATTTGTGCACAAAAGCTTTTTTTTTTATCATAACAATGTTTAATGTCACTGTATGTTTGAAAGACCATGGTCACATTTGTAAAACAAATGTTAAATTAGAAAATAAATAACATTTTGGTTCATGATTTTTCCTATGCCTGTGCTGAAAATAAGATAAAATGTTAGTATATAAGTCACTCAGATGCAGTGTAGTATGAATGGTTTGAGTTTGTTGCGGTTGACCCTGCACATTTAGACCTATGATGATACCTTCGTTTTTGTTGAACAGTTTTGCCTTCACCCCTCCCATAGGGTGACGTATTTCACAACTTCCTGTGTTACACAAACTCAGTGATGACCAATTCACACAACTTTCTACTGATGAACAATGTTGCCTTCACGCCTCCCAAAGGGTGACGGATGTCACAACTTCCTGTGTACACAACCTGATGACGTATTTCACAACAAAATGGCGCTGCCCATGGTCACCCTCAAAACTAACCGTATAAATGGGGGCCAGGAGGCCCCCATAATGATATGTTTGGATTAAAAACACGCTCAGAAAGTTAAAACGAAGAGAGGTACAGAAAAGCGTGCTATCCTTCTCAGCGCAACTACTACCCCGCTCTTCTTGTCAATTTCACTGCCTTTGCCACGAGCGGTGGACTGACGACGCTACGAGTATACGGTCTTGCTGCGTTGCATTGCGTTCAGTTTCATTCTGTGAGTTCGACAGCTACTTGACTAAATGTTGTATTTTCGCCTTACGCGACTTGTTTTTTTACTTCTTTAGTTGAAGGGAAATAATTGACAGCAGTAGTACTGTCACTACTTGTACTAAGTTGGTCAGCAAAGCTGGTGTTAACATATTTTGGAAAACGGTCTCAATGAGTATCCCTGCAGTCAATGACATAATTATATATACATTTCCCAGAAACTGGATCAGTGGTACATAGCAGGCACATCAAAGGAAAAATACAGAGGGCTAGGGGGAATATGTTTTCTCTGGATGGGATCAAAGGCAGATGCATTGTAAAAGCTGGTTGGCCTTGAGACCTGGGTCAATGACCGGTACTTGCAATCTAAACACAGCTGCCTGTCGAGACACTGACCTTCTTACTCGGGGTTAATGACCGAGTTTTTATCTGAGAGGAAACTCTTTTACAACATGTGAAAGTCTCTGAAGGATTGGTGAGCGCAGGATAAGATAAGAGAGGGGGTGAAGTGAAAAGCGCAAAGAGGGGGGGACGGAGAGGGGGTTTAACTATTTTGACTGCTGATGCAATCGCCAGCGGCTCGTGGCACTGGAGGGGTGATGACACGGTCAAGTGAGGCGGAGGGGGGTAGCTGTCTAGCCAATGTGTCTGGCCTTGATTGGTGGTAGTCCTGAGTCCTTCTCAAAGTGGGGGAAGGGAGGGGGGATGAGTGGGCAGTAGAGAAGTGACAGATTTTGAGATCGCCCGCAGAGATATTTGTTCGCCGGCCGTTCCGATTGACTACGTTTCCTAACGACTTTGTGCTTCAGCGAAATTTGAACCCGCCCGGCGGGCGATTTCAGAGGAATTTCGAACCCGCCCGACGCGATTTGAACCCGCCGGGGGCGATCGGGCGACCGCCAATATTCACCCCTGGAATTGAATTTTTTTATTTTTTATTTTTTATTCAGGATTTCTTCGCATGAACAGTTCAAAACATACAGCTAGGACACGCACTCAAGCAAATGCTTATATCACATATCACATTTTCATAATGGTGGACATAACAACAATAAACCAGAAGAAAAAATTGAAAGAATGGGGATGGGGAGCTAAATAGGAACAAAAGAATCTACAGAAGATAAAAAAAGAAAAGGGAGGGAGAGGGGGAAGAAAGTACTAACAACCACAAGGAGAGACTAGGACGAAAGCGCATAGGAAGAGAGCATCAAGTCTAAGACATGCAACATGTAAATTCAAGTAAATGTAACAATTTGTTATGGAAGGCAGTAATTCGTTAACATATAAGATACGAGACAAACGATAATAATCATTACTTATACGCTGCTTATGTAATCAAATACGATAACACAGAGAGAGAGGCAGTGTGGAGGTACACATACGCCTGCCCACACACATATACACTATCAATGCGTGAACACATCCATCAAATCAGTCGACCAGATTTAACAATAAACGATTAGACAGACTCAAATATCAATATGTTATTACGAACAGGATATTGCTCGCTACCTTTTAATAATATTTCCACGCGTCTGAAGTGAACAGGCAACGAATTGATTGTTGTCAGACGAGCATCTGCATACAAAGTGCAGTTTAATAAGTAATGTTCGGCTGTTTCATTTGGATCACCGCAAACACACTGTGCGTTATCTTTTAGATGGCGTTTACACAAGTCTGAATTAAGGTTACTAATATGTAAACGCATTCTGCAGTGTTGAACTTCTGTCTGTCGTTTTCCAAAATAATAATAAGTTGGTACACTATGATCAGGACTTTGTAAATAATGCTTAAACTCGCTTATTGAATTTGTTGTTTTAATCACATCAAGCAAATTATTCCATAAAACTGTGGAGAATGGAATGAAGGATGTTCTGAATATGTCTGTCCTATGTGCTGGTACGAATCTTTCGAATGGTCGTCTTCTGTGGTAGGGATTTAGTGAAGAGACTAGTGGTGGCAAGAGGTTAATTAAATATTGTGGACATTTACCATGAACCATTTTGTGAAATAAAATTAATTTATGTCGTTATCGGCGTTCCTTTAAACTACAAAAACCACTTTCTTTGTAAATCTTATCATGGCTTGTTCCCCGCACACCGCCAATTATAACACGTAATGCTTCAAGGTGTAATTTTTCAAGTGTTTTTGATAAGGCTTCGGCACAATTGTCCCATAACACATCAGCGTAATCGAAATGTGGCAGAATAAAAGATTTGTACATTATTTCCAAACTTTTTCTGAATAACTTATACTTATAATATCTTAAGCAGTTAATCAACAAAGTGGTCTTTTTCACAATATTTCTAATTTGAGCGTCCCATTTACAATCGTTTTACAAAAAAATGCCAAGATGCTTGTGTTCTGGTATGTCTTCCAGGAGATTTCCATTAAAAAATAGGGGGTCATTTTGGTTTAAATCACGTTTTATATTCAGCAGTTTAGTTTTGGTTTCATTAAATGTAACAGATTGACTGAGCGATGTTCAGCGCCTTACCAGCAGCTTTTCTTCGTCTCCACACTTTGTTCAATTAACTAGTATTTTAATCATTCTTAACCATCCAAGGATCTATGTGTTGCGACCCGTGTCTGCGTCTTCTTCTCCTTTTCAATCGGATATAAGTTTTAAGTGTTTTTGCTATGCTGATCGCCGTCTACAGGTGTCTGTTTGCCGCGGCCTCTCTGTCGGCCTTTGTGTTGACGCGGTGTGACAGCGACAGTAGGCCTGTCCACTCGACAGCCATGCTTGTGAACGTTGGTGAGTGTTGTGCAGTGGCACTGACCACCGGGACCCGACCCTGTGCGTCGCTACGGTTGTCTCCGGTTGTGCTTCAGCGGTGCCGACAGCTTGGAATAGTTCCTGGAAAAACGGTGAGAGGGGTACGGGCCGGAAGCAGACGACAGCAACACATTCCAGTCATTACGAGTGTTACACAGGCGCCTGACAGTACCATGTGTTTTAACGATGGTATACACTTGTATCAAAGACAATCTAAGCGTAACCTATCCAACATGATTAAGATAAACCAACCTGACATCACAAATGTTCCAAAGACAATGAAAATAGAAACTATCGCATCCACAGGCACACGAGCCGTGGCACACAGCCAAAAATGTATTAACAGATCAAATCTAGTCAGTATCAAACGCACACTCCCCACAAAGCAGGGGGATGATTCCAAACATTTCAAAGTGTGCTACCTGAACGCCCAGTCGTGCCGCAACAAAACGACCGAGCTAGCGGACCTGATACACGATAGCCAAGCGGACTTAGTCTTCATAACAGAGACTTGGTTTAGAGAGGTCGGCGACGAGCCCCTGATGCAAGCGATGACCCCCCCGGGCTTCACCCTCCACTCCTGCCCACGTCTGACTGGCGCGGGTGGTGGTCTCGCCGTGCTCTATCGCACTTCATTGCGCGACTACGTAGACATTTCGCTTGAACGGTTTGACTTTCTTTCGTTCGAACTGTGCAAGACTAAAATCCGTCATTGCAATCAAGACCTCACATTTCTTTGTGTATACCGCCCTCCCCCCAATAAAAAGAACAAACTATCTACTCCGCAGTTTTTGGCTGAGTTCACAGAGCTTTTAGACGAATACGCCAATTTGCACTGTAATCTTGTAGTTGTCGGAGACATCAACCTTCATTATGACTCACAGTCGGACTTGAACGTTAACACGCTGAAAACACTGCTCCCCACTCTCAACTTATCCCAGCTGGTAGACAGGCCGACGCATCGTCGTGGACACACCCTTGACTGGGTGGTGGTCGGTGGGGACGTCGGCGTCTTAGACCTGATTGTGCAGGACATGTTGATCTCCGACCACTTCGTCATTTCTTTCAGCTTTGACCTTCAGAAGCCAGGCCCTGCCAGACGAGTCGTCACCTCGCGCAACATGAAGCGGATCGACATGGCAGCACTGAAGGATGACGTCAGAGCACTCCAGTTAGACAGACATGACCTCGTGTCCAGCTACAACAGCGACCTGCGCCGGATTCTGGACAAGCACGCCCCTCTCACCACACGCACAGTCACCGACAGACCCTCGGCACCTTGGCTTACGCCGGAGGTCTCAACAGCCAAGCAAGATCGGCGTCGCGCTGAGAGAGAGTGGAGGAAATCGGCTCTCACGGTCCACAGGCAAATCTTTGCTTTTCATCGAGAGGCCGTCAAAGAGATGGTGGATAAGAACAGACACCAGTTTATTTCTCAGAAAATCGAGAACAGCACCTCCAGCAAAGAACTCTTCCTGATCACAGGGCAGCTCCTCGGTAAAACTCAAAATAAAAAGCTCCCAAACTCCGTCCCTCTTGATGACCTTCCAGATAAGTTTGGGGACTTTTTTGCCGAAAAAATCGAGAAGATCCGAGTCGAGCTTGATGCTGCTCCTGGGCATCCAGAGCATGCGCCATTTCACGGCGCCCACCTCACCGATTTTTCCCCTGTCACTAAAGAACAAGTGAAGAAGATCATTGAAAAAGCTCCACCCAAATCCTGTATTCTCGACCCAATTCCTTCAGAGCTATTAAGCGAGTGTCTAGAGGAATTACTCCCTGTCATTACTGATATCATAAATCAATCCCTCACATCCGGTCAAGTACCCCCTTCTTTTAAGCATGCAGTAGTCACTCCCCTCCTGAAAAAAGCTAACCTTGACATCAACACTTTTAAGAACTACCGCCCTGTCTCTAATTTGCCTTTTGTTTCGAAAGTCCTTGAAAAGGTTGTTTTGGCCCAATTGTCAGAGCATCTTGCTAAGACAGGTATGGTTGAACCATTACAGTCCGCCTACCGCGCAGATCACAGCACTGAAACAGCCCTACTTAAGGTAGCGAATGATCTTCTCACTGCCTGTGACAGCGGCTCTGTTTCGCTTCTGGCCCTGTTGGACCTATCCGCAGCGTTCGACACCATCGACCACGATATACTGCTGGCAAGGTTGAACACCACATTCGGCATAACAGGCACGGCTCTGGGGTGGTTCTGCTCCTACCTGACTGGACGCACTCAGGCTGTTGTGATCCAAAATAGGCACTCCGAGGACACCATACTAAAGTATGGAGTCCCACAAGGATCTGTGTTAGGCCCAGTGTTATTCACTATGTACATACAGCCGTTAGGCAAAGTCATAAAGCACCACAATGTCCTGTACCACATGTTCGCAGACGACACTCAACTACAAAAATCCGCACACACCAAACAGTTTACAGAGTTAGTGCAGTCAATAGAATCATGCAGCGATCACATCAAACAGTGGATGACAGTCAACAAGCTCAAGATGAACGATGATAAGACAGAGATCATGCCAGTTGGCAAACAATCAAACTTAAAGCTTCTTTCAGAAACATCCAGTCTTACGCTTTCTGATACCACAGTCACATTCAGCAGCAAAGTGAAAAACCTGGGTGTCCACCTTGACAGTAGCCTGTCAATGGACGCCCACATCAACTCACTCTGCAGAACCGCCTTTCTTGAAATGCGGAGGATTAGCCAAATCAGACACCTTCTTTCCCTCGACGCAACCAAGACACTGGTTTCGGCTTTTATTTTGTCGAGACTGGATTACTGCAACTCGCTCCTAGCCGGCCTCCCAGACGCCAAGCTAGACCGCCTACAGCGCATCATGAACAATGCAGCACGTCTTGTGCTGCGCAAGCGCAAGCGCGACCATGTCACCCCTCTCCTCATGACCCTTCACTGGCTACCAATCAAAGCACGCATAACATATAAAATAGCTACCCTGTGTTACCGTAGCCTTCACGACGACTCTGCCCCTTCTTACCTGTCTTCGCTCTTAAAGCCACACGTCCCCACACGCAACCTCAGATCCGCTGACGCAGGGCACCTTGTTGTCCCACGCATCAAACTGAACGCTTTCGGCAAGCGCGCCTTTATCTACACAGCTCCCTCTATTTGGAACTCTCTGCCCATGTCTGTCCGCCTTTCTACCTCTCTCCTCTCCTTCAAGTCCTCTCTAAAAACACACCTCTTCCGGCAATACTTCGACGCCTAGCCTGTTCAGTATCTGCCACATTGAGGAGAGGGGTCACTTGCCATCGTAGCGCGCTGTGGGCCGGCTGGGGACGGGTTGCTATTTCATGTGCCTGTTTCCTTGTTTATTTCCGTGTTTGTGTTCCTTGTACGTGCGCGCGATAGCTGTCGCGGTGTATGAGTGCGACTACACGTGCCTTGGCGTGTGTGTGCGAGTGTGCGAGGGCTGTATTTTGTATATTTTTATTTGATACATGTATAAATGTGTCTCCAGGAATATGTTTTGTTTTAATCTTGTGTCGATACTATTTAGTTCTGCCTCGTTATTAGCCATTGAGTATAACTGTTTTATCATCATTGCTTTGTTGTTGTTCTTTAGCCATTTACGTTGAATGACTTGTTATACATTGACATTGATAGTTTTATTCTTCTTCTTCTTCGTCGTTCGCTAGTTAGTTTTTATCATAAGAACCTTTTCAAATTCCTATTTATACATAAATGCATATTTTATATTGTAAAGCAGTATGCATTGTTAGAGGATTTTTTAGTAGCAGTGTTTAAATGTCGAAGCTGCTTTTCCCATTTTTACCCAAGAGACCGACTGTATATTGTGTTATTGTATTTGTCAGACTTGATTGTACCAAGTCCCTACACATGTTGTAATGCGCTTAGAGCCAAATATTTTTGTTTTTTGTAAGGGATAGGCGCAATATAAATACACTTTATTATTATTATTATTAAATGTAACTTTCCAACGTGCTGCCCAACTGCTAATTTTATCAAGGTCTGAATTAAGAATTTCGGCACGTCGTATCGGGTCATGTAATGCAAGTGACAAACTAGTATCATCAGCAAACAATTTGATAACAGACTCAATATCATTTACAATATCATTTATATAAATCAAAATTAACAAGGGGACTAACACTGAACCCTGGGAAACGCCTGCTTGTAAACCTTTTAACTCTGACTTGGCACCTTTAACATCAACTGATTGAACACGGTTTGTTAAATAGCTACGAAACCATGACAATAGTCGGCCTCGAACACCAATCGACTCCAGTTTTACCAATAATCCTTTGTGCCAAACTTTATCAAAAGCTTATGACACATCAAAAAATACCGCCTGTGTTGTTAAACCGTTGTCGTAGTTTGAACACAAGTCATTATATATGGAGACAAGTTGACAGATCGTCGAGTCACCGGGTATAAAACCGGACTGTGTAGGTGAGAGAATGTTGTTGGATTGTAAAAAGTTATATAATTGAAATTGAAGCTGGAATTGAATTGAACTTTATTTAACAAGGATTAAGATTTAAGGCTACGAGAGAGAGAGAGAGAGAGAGAGAGAGAGAGAGAGAGAGAGTTTTTGGGGGTCACCCTGTATGCATTGTATGTCTTCATTGTTTCTGACTTAATGAATCTGTTTTTATCTAAATATGTAGCTATGTATGTTAATATCTGTTTGTCTGTCTGTCTATCTATGTTATATATTCAAAGCCATTCAGCAACAAGGAGAAAAGTTTGAGAGTCTGGAAACCAATATGCATCACATACAGACAGACTTGAGTTCTATCAAGACAGATATTGGAGTCGTGAAAAGCAAATGTGATGCAATAGACAAAAGGTGTGACAAGCTGGAGTCGAACTACCAGACACTGACAACGGCAGTTCACTCAAACAAAGACGATGTGGAATATCTGTTCAATTCCAATCAGGAAAACAAAGAAATTATCGCCGACTTTTCTTCTGCTATGAGTAGCGTGCAAGATGAGATGAGCAAACTTCATACAGAAATAGAGAGACTTGAAGAGTTTTCACGGCGTGATAATTTGCGCCTGTATGGGGTGCCCGGAAGAGAGGAACATGAGAACTACGATGCCTGTGCCAAAGCTGTGGCAGATGTACTCAACAGTGTGGAAGGACAAAAGAAGTGGACTCCAGACGACATAGCGCGTGCACACAGAGTGGGGGAAAGCAGAGATGGCCAGCCCAAACCGATGATCGTCAAGTTCTGTCGTTGGAAAGACAAAATGTCTATCCTAACCAACAAACAATACAGAGACAGTCTCTTCAAGAAGGGAGTGAGGGCTGTGCACGACTTGACGAGAAACCAGGCCAAGATTGTCGCTGAAGCCAAAAGAGAGGGAAACGTGGCTTTTTTCAAAAGAGGAAAGCTTGTTGTGCAACCAAGAGAAGGTCAAAGACTCTACGCCGATGCTGCTGCAGACGAACCAAGGGAGCCAATCACGCAGAGACAGCCAGCCGAGCGACAAGCCGACCATAACAACAGGGGCAAAGGTCAACGCCAATGGCAGCCAAGAGGGAGACACGGGGATTCCCCTGTTCGGGAGCAGTCCACTGACAGTTCAGAGCGTTTTGCACGTGACGAGCGTCGTGACAGCCGTGGCACTGGGTCACAGCAGTCTGGACTTCAACGCTTTTGGGGTGAAGGTGAGAGGTCACAACGCTCTCACAACAACAGCCAAGGATTGAGCAGTAATGTGCGGCGCTCAGAAAGAAACAAGAAATAGGACAAACCCGACCATCCTGGTAATGTAAAGTTTCTAGCGTACAATGTAGAAAATTTATATAACAAACTTCCTGATTTATCTTTTATTAGCTACGTGTGTTCTTTCGACATAGTCTGCTTGACAGAGAGATTTGTGAACAGTGACTTTGATTTTAGTACTATTTTTACTGACTTTGCCAAATTTGTCGCGCCTGCGAAGAAACTTTCTCGGCGAGGTAGGCACTCAGGCGGAGTCGTACTTTTAATAAGGAAATCCATGTTGTGCTTTGTTTTGGAAGTCAGTAGGCCTACCGACATTGACAATACTGTTGCTCTAAGAATAAACAAGACAGCTTTCGGCACTGAAAAAGATTTGTTGCTGGTAGCCTCATATGTCGTGCCTATTAACAACGGACCTTTGTACGACACCTTAGAGTTAAAAGATGGACTCTTAATACTTGAGGAATGTATGGTGCAGATACTTCAGAGGGACGACATGCATGTTGTGATATGTGGTGACCTTAATGCAAGAACGGGCTGTGAGCAGCCAAATCTCGAAGACATGTCACCGCTTGCGCCCGAGGCTGAGGTCGACACAGGCAGGTGTTCTAAAGACACGTCAGTCAACAGCTTTGGAAAATCCGTGTTGAACTTGTGCTTTATGCTTGACTGTGTTATTTTAAATGGTTCATGCAAGAGTGATTCAGAAGGAAAATTTACGTTTATTTCTCCTAACGGTAGCAGTGTTATTGACTATTTCATTGTGTCATCAGATCTGTATTCTGGAAAGTTTGACTTGCGAGTAGGCGATCGTGTCGACTCTTGGCATTTACCTGTTGAACTTGTGTGGGAAAGGGTTGACGGTAAAATTAATGTGCACGAGGAGACAACAAGCTGTGAAGACCGCATTTTCTGGTGTGACAGCTTTTTGAGCGAGTATGAAGGCGAGCTCGCTTCACCTGATTTCCAGCAGCTGATGCATGATGCACGGTCTGCCCTAGATTCCAGTGTTGATACGTCTGTTGAAATATTTTTGAGGGCACTCCATTGTGCGGCTGCGTGTATGTTTAGGACGATTGGCAAAAACAAAAAAGATATAAACAAATGGTTTGACAAAGATTGTCTGCGCAAGAAAACCGTCGTAAAACGGTTCCTGAAACGGGCTCAGAGAGCTAACAAGCAAAATTATGAGGTATGCAGGGAAGAATATGTACAGGAACGCAAAGAGTACAAGGAATTGTTGTATAGAAAGAAACTTAATTTTGATTTAGAAAGACTTGCCAAGTTGAAAAATTCCATAAAAGACCCAAAAGTGTTTTGGCAAACTATTCGGTCATTGAACGCAAAGAAAGCAATCTTCCATGGCATCTCAAGTGAACAGTGGTACGAACACTTTTATGAGGTTTTTAACACCGTTGATTTTGTGTCTGGAGTTGAAGGAGGAAGTAGTTGATGAATTATTTAGCGAAAACATTTCAAAGCAAGAAGTGATTGACAGTATCCGTAATTTAAAAGTAGGAAAGAGTGCTGGGCAAGATATGATTGTGAGCCAAATGTTGAAGCATGCCAATGAAACAGTATTAAACTTTCTTGTTGATCTGTTCAACATGTTGTTTGACACGGGAACATTTCCTTAAGAGTGGTCAAGATCAATTATCATACCAATTCATAAGAAAGGAGACGTGAATGTACCGGATAATTACCGTGGCATAGCCCTGACCAGTGTTGTAAGCAAGGTTTATACACACATTCTCAACAAGAGATTGACGAAGTGGGCTGAGAAAGAGGAAAAATTAATTGAAGAACAAGCCGGCTTCAGGTCAAGTTACAGTACTGTTGATCATATTTTTTCGTTATATGGCATTGTTCAGAAGCATTTGTTAAAGAATACTAAACTGTACATAGCTTTTGTAGATTTTAAGAAGGCATTTGACTCTGTGAACAGGAATGCAATATGGGAGGTTTTGAGGAAAAGTGGTGTAAAGGGGAAAATGTATAAGGCCCTAACAGCCGTTTACACATCAGTGAAAGCATGTGTGCGTGACCGATGTAATTATTCTGATTATTTTGAATGCCCAAGAGGGGTGAAACAAGGATGTTTATTGAGCCCTTTGATGTTCTCCTTCTTTATTAATGAACTGGCAACAGAAGTGTCCTGTAAGGGAAGACATGGTATACAGTTGATACCTGGTGCGACGGAGATATTCTTGCTACTTTTCGCTGACGATGTTGTTTTGATGTCTAATTCTGTCATAGGTTTACAAAACCAACTGAACAATTTAAAAAGAGAAGCAGATCGCCTGTGCGTATCAGTTAACTTGGATAAAACTGATGTCATGGTGGGAGGCCACCTTGCAGCTCACGAGAAATGGTCCTATGGTGGCGAGGCAGTCCGAGTAACTAACTCGTACAAATACCTCGGCATGTTGTTTACTACAAAACTGAGTGTAAATATTGCTTTGAGTGAGATGTCCAGAAAGGGAAAGAAAGCAGTCATTGAGATACAGAGAACAATGAGAAAACTGAATGTTGCTGATCCATTGGTGTTTTGGAAGATGTTTGATGTGCAGGTAGAACCCATTTTAACATACGCAGCCGAAGTTTGGGGGCTAGAGGGCGTCAAGCCAATTGAGCAAGTTCACACTTTTGCTATCAAAAGGTTTTAAAATGTTTCGCTGCATTCCTCAAATACAATGGCGTACGGGGAAATAGGCAGATACCCACTTTTCATAAGAACTGTTGTCAAATGTGTGAAATATTAGCTAAAGTTAACAAGACTTCCGCAAACCAGAATTTGTAAACAGACCTATGAAATGCTCCTTTTGCAACATGAATCTGCAAAGCACAACTGGGTTTCCAAAGTTAAGAAGGTGTTAACTGAAAACGGGTTTGGCATTGTTTGGCTGTGCCAAGGGGCTGGCTACGATAAAGGTTTTGTTTCCCAGTTTAAAGATCAACTGATTTGTGTGTATAAACAAAACTGGCTATGGGAAATGGAGACAAACGAGAAGTATCAATGGTTTTATTCTTTTAAAAGCGTTTTTCAGCCTGAGAAGTACATATTATGTATAGCAAACAAATGGAAAAGAGATGCGCTTGCTAGATTTCGGTTAAGAGCCTGTGGGCTGAGGAGCAATGCTCAGGCACGCGACAGTGAATGCCCGATGTGTGATGGAGGCTGTGAAGACGAGGTACACTTTCTTTTCCACTGTACAGCCTATGCTGATATCCGTGCAAAGTGTAACGTGTTAAAAAGTTGTTCTGAACCAGCCTCAATGGAAGATGTAACCCGTATCCTAGCCCTGGATGAAGAAAGTGTACTCGAAGCAACGGCACAATTTATTTCTAAGGCACTAAACATGCGCAAAAAGAAACTAGATGAGTCAAGCTGAAATGATGTATAATGTAATTTTTACGTACGCAAATGTTGGACTGGATGGTCTTCTCATGTAAGCTTTCTCTAAGCTTTCTGTCTGTGGCGGTTTGTACTTTGAATAACGACATCCAATAAAGTCTACCAATCACGTAATTCCTTTCTAAGCTCTCTGTCTCTGACGGATACATATGATTAACGACATCCAATAAAGTCTACCAACAGCTGCGAAAACTTTTATAAGAAACTTGAAACTCATCAAAAGAAATGAGTTGCACCTTGGGTCATTTCGGTCCTGAATTTCCCGACATGAGCCAGGCAAAGCAGGAAAACAATACAACGTAATTCCTTTCTAAGCTTTCTGTCTCTGACGGATTGCATTTGAATAACGACATCCAATAAAGTCTACCAATCACGTAATTCCTTTCTAAGCTCTCTGTCTCTGACGCATACATATGATTAACGACATCCAATAAAGTCTACCAACAGCTGCGAAAACTTTTATAAGAAACTTGAAACTCATCAAAAGGAATGAGTTGCACCTTGGGTCATTTCGGTCCTGAATTTCCCGACCTGAGCCAGGCAAAGCAGGAAAACAATACAACGTAATTCCTTTCTAAGCTTTCTGTCTCTGACGGATTGTATTTGAATAACGACATCCAATAAAGGCTACCAACTATCAGCTGCGGAGACATTTGTCTCAAAAAAATACGCCGAGAGGCGTTAAAGGTCCCCTTGGTTTGTCCCTGTCAAAAAAAATAATTTGGGATTACTGGTAGCTTTTTTGTACTACCACGCATATGTAACGCCATTTTGATAAAGTTGATAGTATTTACAGCTTTCCGGTCATATGTCCGGCTATCACTCACTTTTAGGTGGCAGATGTCCAGATATAACACGTGTTTCAGAATCTCTATTTTTGGGTGTGTAACTTTCAGTAATAAGTAGGTGTTTTTTTTTAAATCTCAAAAAGTATTCTTAAAGTCTAACACATGTTTACACTCGCACTCCGTGTCTGTAGCTTTAGAAATAAACAAGTCCAGATATAACACATATTTCTTTGCGGCAAATGTCCAGATATCCCCCCTCGGACACGTATGTGTGTGTGTGTATGGGTGTGTGTGTGTGTGTGTGTGTGTGTGTGTGTGTGTTTGTTCGTCTGCAGCCATTGTTGTTTTTGCATAGATATGTATTTAGATATGTTCCCCTACTACTCACGCGAGGGTAACGCCGACAAGTGGTTTATTGGTTTTAAATATTTGTGGTCTGCAGATTGATTGGTTTTATGAGTGTGTGTTAACTGTTGGATCAGTATTTTCCTTTGTGTGTACATACTATACCTTGCTTTTTACCCTTAGTCTTAGATATTTTTGTTTACCTATGGCTTTCGTGTCGGTGTGTTTGTTTGTTCGTACTCATAAACTAGTTTGCTATGTTTTTGTTGTTATTAATGTTTTGTTCATTCGTCCTTTTACCCCTTTTATGAATGATGCAGAAATTGTTGTTTTACCTTGTCTATAAGGCTTTTATTAGCTAATGACAATGAAGTGTCAAAGCGTCAAGCGTCTCTCTCTCTCTCTCTCTCACACACACACACACACACACACACACACACACACACACACACACACAGATACACACACACACACATACACACACACACACACACACACACACACACACATCTGCATGTAATCGCTCACAAAACAAGTAGCACACAACGTCTCCAGTGAGTTTGTTTCTCCCCATGTTGTCAGATATAATGCAAGAGCCCGTCTACTGCCCAACCCAGCTCCCCGACCCCTCCCCTTCCCCACCCCACCCTTTCGCTCTACACTAAAGCTGTGCAAACCTGTAACACCTTGGTGGCAATCATGACACGCACACGTTGGGAAAAGAGAAATAAATTGCTTTTGGAAAACATGGCAAAATATGTTTGTGGGTTATTTATTTTTTGTTTAATTAAATCATAAGGATTATTACACCGCTGTTTGTGATACTCCTGTGTACATATGCGTGTGTGTGTGTGTGTGTGTGTGTGTGTGTGTGTGTTTGTGTGTGTGTGTGTGCGTGTGTGTGTGTGTGTTTGTGTGTGTGTGTGTGTGTGTGTGTGTATGTGTTTGTGTGTGTGTATGTGTGTGTGTACATGTGCGTGCGTGCATGTGCGTGTGTGTGTGACTAACTACAGCATTTGTAATCTCTAGTTCTATTTTGGAAGTAAAAGACATGCACTCTGCGCGTTCCGCCACCAATAGCGACTGCCACGTAGAATGCGAACATAACAGGCACTTGAAGCCTACACTTGCAAGCCTACAAGTGTTGAAATAATTCCGCATTCATTTTACAACTTACATAGGAGTCATTCGAACACACACATTTTCAGAGGGCGGGGATGTAGCTCAGTCGGTTGCGCGCTGGACTTGTATCCAGTTGGCCGCTGTCAGCGTGAGTTCGTCCCCACGTTTGGCGAGAGATTTATTCTCAGAGTCAACTTTGTGTGCAGACTCTCCTCCGTGTCCGAACACCCCCGTGTGTACACGCATGCACAAGACCAAGTGCGCACGAAAAAGATCCTGTAATCCATGTCAGAGTTCGGTGGGTTATAGAAACACGAAAATACCCAGCATGCTTCCTCCGAAAGCGGCGTATGGCTGCCTAAATGGCGGGGTAAAAACGGTCATACACGTAAAAGCCGTGGGAGTTTCAGCCCATGAACGAACAAACAAACAAACACACATTTTCGATTCAGGTGCCTGTCTAGCCTTTCCAGTCTGTTGGATTACATCCGGTGCAACTATTTATTGTGATTACTCAGTATATTCAAACGGCTTCCAGCTGCGACACATGCTGTTTGACACGTTCGAGAAAAAAAAAAGAAGGCAACAAATCTTCGGAAATCATGGCGACAAGTACAGGGTAATCTTGAACTTTAGTGTGTTAAATTCATAGCTCAGAATTCAGTGGCATTCTTTACTTATTTTCGATACAAGTCCCTGTAAACAAGCCAAAGAACATTTGTCGTGAAATTAATTGACGGATTGAGCTCCAAACTTAAGCATAATTAATTAATTTGGTTGTTTGATCGACGAAAATGATGCCAAAAGGCTTACTTTTTCAACCAAGGGATATCATTTACACGACAGAGTTACGTCCCCTGTCGCAATTCACGGATAGTTCCGTATTTGACGCATGTAAACAAAATGCAATCGTACACACAGGTACAGTTCATTCCGTGACTTCAAATGGATCTAAAAATGACTTGTTATGACAAGTGCAGGTTCTGCAAATTTGGAGGCTTAGATGCCTCTGAATTCTGAGCTATGAATTTAACACACTAAAGTTCAAGATTACACTTTTTATATTTAGTCAAGTTTTGACTAAATATTTTAACATCGAGGGGGAATCGAAACGAGGGTCGTGGTGTATGTGCGTGTGTCTGTCTGTCTGTCTGTCTGTGTGTGTGTGTAGAGCGATTCAGACTAAACTACTGGACCGATCTTTATGAAATTTGACATGAGAGTTCCTGGGTATGAAATCCCCGAACGTTTTTTTCATTTTTTTGATAAATGTCTTTGATGACGTCATATCCGGCTTTTCGTGAAAGTTGAGGCGGCACTGTCACGCCCTCATTTTTCAACCAAATTGGTTGAAATTTTGGTCAAGTAATCTTCGACGAAGCCCGGACTTCGGTATTGCATTTCAGTGTGGTGGCTTAAAAATTAATTAATGACTTTGGTCATTAAAAATCTGAAAATTGTAAAAATAAAAAAATAAATTTATAAAACGATCCAAATTTACGTTTATCTTATTCTCCATTATTTGCTGATTCCAAAAACATATAAATATGTTATATTTGGATTAAAATCAAGCTCTGAAAATTAAATATATAAAAATTATTATCAAATTTTTTTTTCGAAATCAATTTAAAAACACTTTCATCTTATTCCTTGTCGGTTCCTGATTCCAAAAACATATAGATATGATATGTTTGGATTAAAAACACGCTCAGAAAGTTAAAACGAAGAGAGGTACAGAAAAGCGTGCTATCCTTCTCAGCGCAACGAATACCCCGCTCTTCTTGTCAATTCCACGGGCACTGCCTTTGCCACGGGCGGTGGAGTGACGATGCTACGAGTATACGGTCTTGCTGCGTTGCGTTGCGTTCAGTTTCATTCTGTGAGTTCGACAGCTACTTGACTAAATATATATTGTATTTTCGCCTTACGCGACTTGTTTGTATGTGCAATATATTACAGGCACGTTAGCGGTGCGCTTGTTGCTTGTTTATCGAATACTGACTAAATGTTAAAAGCTCACATATCACCCATTATTAAAGAAAAGGGGGACAGATTTGATGTTGAAAATATAGACCCATTACTTTTTAAAGTGGCATTGGTAAAGTCTTTGAAGAATGCGTTCAATCACGAGTTTTTGAATATTTCATGTTCTTGAACCCTACCAGTCCGGATTTATTCCAGGAGATTCCACCTTTTTGTCAAAATTGGCACGGTATGAAAAATCCTCATTTACTGAATTGGTAGGTGGTTGGAACTGTATTTTTAAGGCCGTAGCGGAACGGTGTGACTATGTAACTGCATTCTGATCATCATCGGTCCATGCGGTATCGCTACCGGCACGGTTGGCCGTAACGCGTCCGCCCCGTGATTGGGAGGTCGTGGGTTCGAACCCCGGCCGGGTCATAACCTAAGACTTTAAAATTGGCAATCTAGTGGCTGCTCCGCCTGGCGTCTGGCATTATGGGGTTAGTGCTAGGACTGGTTGGTCCGGTGTCAGAATAATGTGACTGGGTGAGACATGACGCCTGTGCTGCGACTTCTGTCTTGTGTGTGGCGCACGTTATATGTCAAAGCAGCACCGCCCTGATATGGCCCTTTGTGGTCGGCTGGGCGTTAAGCAAACAAACAAACAATCAAACCAAGAAAAAAGCTGGTCTGTCAACAAACATCCTAATATATTGTACATGTTTTGCGTATTTAATTTTCTTTCTTTCTTCCCTTAACCATTGTGTTTGTGTGTGTGTGTGTGTGTGTGTGTGTGTGTGTGTGTGTGGGGGGTGTGTGTCTGTGTGTGTGTGTGTGTTTGTGTTTGTGTTTGTGTGTGTGTGTGTGTGTGTGTGTGTGTGTGTGTGTGTGCTTCAGCAAAACAAGCTGTGTTTCACACCGGTCTGCGAAAGAGTGTCACCACTAACTCACCTATCCTGTTCGACTTGGTCTACTCTGTCGGAGGAGGATACGATTTGTTTGTTTGTTTGTTTAACGCCCAGCCGACCACGAAGGGCCATATCAGGGCGGTGCTGCTTTGACATAAAACGTGCGCCACACACAAGACAGAAGTCGCAGCACAGGCTTCATGTCTCACCCAGTCACATTATTCTGACACCGGACTAACCAGTCCTAGCACTAACCCCATAATGCCAGACGCCAGGCGGAGCAGCCACTAGATTACCAATTTTAAAGTGTGTGTGTGTGTGTGTGTGTGTGTGTGTGGGGGGGGGGGTGTCTGTTTTTATAAGAGAGAAAGAGAGAGAGAGAGAGTGAGTGTGTGTGTGTGTGTGTTTGTGTGTGTGTGTGCGTGCATGAGTCTGTACTCGTGTGTGTGTGGGGTGTGTGTGTAAGAAAGACTGAGAGAGAGGGAGAAAGAGTGTGTGTGTGTGTGTGAATGTGTGTGTGCATGAGTTTGTGTGTATGTTTGTGTGTGTATGAGCGTGTATATGTGTTTGTTTGTAAAGGTGTGTGTGTCCGTCTGTCTATGTGCGTATTTGTTTGTTTGTTTGCTTAAACGCCCAGCCGACCACGAAGGGCCATGATTATCAGGGCGGTGCTGCTTTGAGATATAACGTGCGCCACACACAAGGCAGAAGTCGCAGCACAGGCTTCATGACTCACCCAGTCACATTATTCTGACATCGGACCAACCAGTCCTAGCATGCACTAACCCCATAATGCCAGACGCCAGGCGGAGCAGCCACTAGATTGCCAATTTTACCAATAGGCCAACCGTGCCGGTTGGAGGATACGATCCCCACACGGGGATATACACAGCCCCTCTCTCCGGGGTCTACTCTTTCCAGTTCCAGCTCTTCCCTAACCTGATAGGTACAGCTGTTCTCACGGGCCTGTACCAGAACGGGCAAATCATAACGCGTGCTCGTTGCAACGACGAGAGAACGACGACGTCTTGCTTCTCCGGTCAAACCCTCCACGTGCAAGCCGGTGATACATTCTGGATCTTCTTCTTCTTCTGCTGCGTTCGTGGGCTGAAACTCCCACGTACACCCGTGTTTTTTGCACGAGTGGAATTTTACGTGTATGGCCGTTTTTTACCCTGCCATTTAGGCAGCCATACGCCGTTTTCGGAGGAAGCATTCTGGATCAAGACCGGCCACTCCTTCACCGCCTACGCTACCAACCACAGCTTCTTTTCTGGGTTTCTTGTCTTGGCTGATGCATAGTTTGCGTGTTTAAAGAGAGAGGCGATAAAACACATCTGGGATATGATTGGTTTCAAGTAGTTTTCAATACAGTCAAATGGGGAGGAATAAGATACTCCCACGACACTGTTCTATCGTCTAAATCTGATCAATGTTTGGATAGTCTCAAGTATTATTCAAGGTTCAAAACTACATGCGTATTAATTTGTAACCTGAATTGCATCGCATTTAGAAACGCCAGAAATAAAAGGACGAAATCGCACAGTAAGAACCAGGCATGATGAAAAAACCACTAACTCGTCACAGAAGCAAGGGCATTGTCAAACAATCACGCCGGAAGGAAAGACTCTGCAAAGATCGTCTCTTCCGCTTTCCGATAGTTGCAGAGGGCGCGCGAGGAGTTGGCGATCCTGTCTATTTATATGTCGCATGTAGTAGGGTGACCAGCGGGGAACAACATTCCTAGATCTATGCGGTAAAATGAACGCGCTTCCAAATAAAGTTTGACAAATCTTGTAGCCTTGCATCTGTTAAAACCCAGCTGAAAACATATCTCTTCCTGAAAGCATTTGCTAAGCTTTTCCAGCTGGGGTGCTTCATTAGTGCCTGTTTTACAGTAGTGTGCCGTGTGTGTGTGTGTGTGTGTGTGTGTGTGTGTGTGTATGTGTGTGTGTGTGTATGTGTGTGTGTGTGTGTGTTTTGCTTGTGTGTTTCTGTCCATGTCATCCCCTCTCTCTCTCTCTCTCTCTCTCTCTCTCTCTCTCTCTCTCTCTCTCTCTCTGCGAGGGCGTGATTGAAGACTCTATCCCCTCCAGCGTGTGTGAGTGGTGACTGCCACGTAATCCGTGTAATCTGCCCGCTTCACCTGAACGGAGTTGTGTTTGTGTCAGGCTGACTGAGCTCGTTTGTTTAAGGACCCCAACAGGCTATTTTTGGTGTCAAAAACGCGTTTATTTGCGTTTTGGCGTGACTTAGGTTAACCAGACATATGCATGCCGTAGGAAATTGTTTTCTCACCTTCCCTCACAGGGTTTAGTTTATTTCGGAATCGTTTAGGCCATAATCCGACGAATTTCGTGGCTGAAGCGAAGCGTTTTCGCGTTCCGATCTGGCGGCCATTGTATCTCGAACGTCCGCGAGAGTACGGAAGTGGTGAATTCTGGGTAACATTTTCGATGACGTCAGAACGGGTATTCATAGAAGCAACTTTAGCTGCTGAACCTTACAGTTTTGAGCCTGGGGAGTTAAAATCAAGGGTCTGCGCGCCCCGTGATTTGTAATCATTTTTTTTACAAACCACGTTTAATGTTCCCGATATCTTCTTGTCATCCCAATAGTCAAGGCACAAAAACAAAATCCCTTGAGTTTTGGGGTAGCGCGACTCCGTTGATTTTGTTTTCTTTCTCCATATCATTACTAGATTATCCCGTCGCTGGGAAATTCGGATCACTTCCTCCCAGTGAAAAGCTAGCAGCAACAGAGTCGCGATACCCCAAAGTCAAGGGAGATCTTTGGGATTTTTCTTCCTTTTCTTTATTGTCTCATCGCTGGGAAATTTGGGTCGCTTCCTTCCAGTGAAAAGCTAGAAACAACAGAGTCGCGCTACCCGAAAGTCAGTGAATCTATTAGATTTTGTTCTCCATTTCTTTATTGTCCCATCACATTCCACAACTTGGACACATACCAAAACTTGGACAAATGACGATATTACCACGTCTTTGACACATACCACAAATTGGTCAATTACCACAACTTGGACACATACCACATCTTGGACACATACCACAACTTGGACACAGACCACATCTTATACGCATACCACAACTTGGACACATACCATAACTTGGACACATTGCAATAGCTTGGACACATACCACATCTTGGACACATACCACATCTTGGACACATACCACAACTTGGACACATACCACTACTTAAACACATACCACAACTTGGACACATTCCACATCTTGGACACATACCACATCTTGGACACATACCACATCTTGAACACATACCACAACTTGGACACATACCACAACTTGGACACATACCACATATTGGACACATACCATAACTTGGACACATTACCACATCTTGGACACATACCACAACTTGGACACATACCACATCTTGGACACATACCACATCTTGGACACATACCACAACTTGGACACATTCCACATCTTGGACACATACCACATCTTGAACACATTCCACATCTTGGACACATACCACAACTTGGACACTGACATACCACAACTTGGACACATACCACAACTTGGACATATACCACAATTGCACATATTGGACACATACCACAACTTGGACATATACCACAACATTGCACATATTGGACACATACCACAACTTGGACACATACCACAACTTGGACACATTCCACAACTTGGAAATTTCCACAACTTGGACCACAAACGCGACTCTGTTGCTGCTAACTTTTCACTGGGAGGAAGCGATCCGAATTCGCCAGCGATGAAGGAAAATAACGAAATGGAAAAAGAAAGAAAAACAAATCTAATGAATCCCTTGACTTTGGGGTAGCGCGACTCTGTTGCTGCTAGCTTTCCACTGGGAGGAAGCGATCCGAATTTCCCAGCGATGGGACAATAGGCTGAATAGATATAATTTTTTATTTTATTTTTATTTTTTTTTTACAAATCGCGGATTTAGGTTCGACGTAATTTGTACAATATGTTTTACATTTTTACAAACCACGGGTTAACAGCTCAGTTGGAGGTTTAATTGGTGCCAGTGTGTAGACATAGGCCTACAGGCTGGGGGAGTGGCTTAGGAGCGAGCAGATAGCTGTATCGTTATCAGCGTCTGTTACTGGAGATCGTTCTTACAGCGGCGTCCGACTCGAGTTGAGACGGAAGTGTCCCACCTATTTGGGTTGATAATCGGGGATTAATGTAGAATTGTATCCTCTTAGTCAGGTTTGAGGCACAAAGTGTACGAGGAAAAAACATTCTCTCTCAAGGGTGGAAGTAAAATGTCTGCCAGACTCAGCAAATAGATTAGGCAGCCCATGATCACTGTTGTGAGTGTAGTTGAAGTTCTATCGGATTTGTTGTTGGCTATCTTGTTGAAGACGTATAATTATGTTCTCGAATTTAAGTTGATGTTGTTGTTGTCGTCGTCGTAGATGACATCAAGGTTGTAACGTGTCAAATCAATCGTGTTCCACCTACAGTTTATCAGTGTAAAGCTGTTGTTGTTGACATTGTAGTTGTTCTTGGTTCAAGTTGTTGTCAGTGTTATTGTCTTCGTTGTATTTGTTACCCAGTCGGATAGAAACAAATAAAAACTCAAGCCTGAGTCTTTTTTTTTTGCAACTCCGAACATTCGGCAGCAGCACACTCTCTCGGCATGATGTCGGGAGCACGCGCGCATCCACAGCTGCAGCAAAGACGCACACCGAGCCACAGGAGCTTGTATCAAATCGCCAGTCGATCATTATTTACAGTCCACTACTACGACATACTACTAGTACTACATATAGTACTAGAGGAATAAGCGGCTTCGCCGGGGTGAATCGCGAGACAGAGACAGACAGCGTGGCGGTTCATCACAATCACCTCTGCAGGCGAAGTCCTGTCAAACGGGATTGAGAATTTTAGAGCTTATTTCTTAGCCCTATATTATCTGTTGTGGCTTCTCAAATGCCAGAACATACAGACAGACAAAAGCCGCTAGACCCCATCACAAACAGAACTCTACAATCCACAGGTTTTTGCCCACACACACACACACAAACACACACACAGAGAAGCCGTATATATATATATATGTATATGTATATCTATAAATATATAGAGATAGGTGAGAGTGTATTTTTCGCGTGGCTATAAATTGATTCGACCTTTTCACTTTGACAGTAAGAACAACTTACGGGTGCAAGGGAAGCGTTCTGGACAGCGCAGTGACATTCTAAAAATAGTCACTCTCAGAAACGGGAATTTGGGGTGAACGGCGCGACAGAGACAGACAGCGTGGCGGTTCACCACAATCACCTTTGAAAGGCGAAGTCCTGTCAAACGGGATTGAGAATTTTAGAGCTTATTTCTTAGCCCTATATTATCTGCTGTGGCTTTTCACATGCCAGAACATACAGACAGACAAAAGCCGCTAGACCCCATCACAAACAGAACTCTATAATACATAGGTTTTTGCCTACACACACACACAAACACACACACACACAGAGAAGCCGTATATATATATGCATATATCTGTATCTATAAATATATAGAGATAGGTGAGAGTGTATTTTTCGCGTGGCTATAAATTGATTCGACCTTTTCACTTTGACAGTAAGAACAACTTACGGGTGCAAGGGAAGCGTTCTGGACAGCGCAGTGACATTCTAAAAATAGTCACTCTCAGAAACGGGAATTTGGGGTGAACGGCGCGACAGAGACAGACAGCGTGGCGGTTCACCACAATCACCTTTGAAAGGCGAAGTCCTGTCAAACGGGATTGAGAATTTTAGAGCTTATTTCTTAGCCCTATATTATCTGCTGTGGCTTATCACATGCCAGAACATACAGACAGACAAAAGCCGCTAGACCCCATCACAAACAGAACTCTATAATACATAGGTTTTTGCCTACACACACACACAAACACACACACACACAGAGAAGCCGTATATATATATGCATATATCTGTATCTATAAATATATAGAGATAGGTGAGAGTGTATTTTTCGCGTGGCTATAAATTGATTCGACCTTTTCACTTTGACAGTAAGAACAACTTACGGGTGCAAGGGAAGCGTTCTGGACAGCGCAGTGACATTCCAAAAATAGTCACTCTCAGAAACGGGAATTTGGGGTGAACGGCGCGACAGAGACAGACAGCGTGGCGGTTCACCACAATCACCTTTGAAAGGCGAAGTCATGTCAAACGGGATTGAGAATTTTAGAGCTTATTTCTTAGCCCTATATTATCTGCTGTGGCTTCTCACATGCCAGAACATACAGACAGACAAAAGCCGCTAGACCCCATCACAAACAGAACTCTATAATACATAGGTTTTTGCCTACACACACACACAAACACACACACACACACAGAAGCCGTATATATATATGCATATCTGTATCTATAAATATATAGAGATAGGTGAGAGTGTATTTTTCGCGTGGCTATAAATTGATTCGACCTTTTCACTTTGACAGTAAGAACAACTTACGGGTGCAAGGGAAGCGTTCTGGACAGCGCAGTGACATTCTAAAAATAAATAGTAACTTACAACTGAACGGGAAAGCCACACGAAGGAAGGGAGATAAACGCCAAACACTGGAGAAGATAAGGAAGAGTTACTTATAATGGTGAAATGAACACAAAAACGAACATGAGTTTAGCGCTGCGCGCTGAGAGCACGTGTTGAAATATCTCATCGATGATATTGTGTCCGGGGTGTAGCTGAATACGGTGTCCAAATTTGAAAAAGAACCACCGAGAACTTTGGCGTTGTGATGTGGTGTAGCGGCTATGGTGTGTCGGTATGGGGGCCCGGGTAAGCTGAGGTGGAACCAAAATAGCTGAGGTGGAACCAAAATCGGTTCCGCGCTGCGCGCTGAGAGCACGTGTTGAAATATCTCATCGACCAGGTTGTGTCCAGGGTGTACCTGAATATGATCACCAAATTTGAAACAGATCCATCGAGAACCTTGGCCGCGCATCGCGCACAGACACACAGACAGACACACAGACACTAGTCGTATATATATATAGATATAGTACTAGTAGTATGTCGTAGTAGTGGACTGTAAATAATGATCGACCGGCGATTTGATACAAGCTCCTGTGCACCGAGCGTTGCTACTTTTGCTTCTGGCTCCCGCCGCGGGGAAATTTTTGAAGTCTCGAGTAGCAGACGAATTTGGTCGCTTTTTGAGCATGCACTTTGTGTAAAATTAGACTGATGCAACACAAAACCTGAGATTTACTGATCGGTTTTAGCATCTGTAGATGCTTACCTATATCATTAAATCAACCCCAACTGCTTTATCTGACCTTAAAAAGAGCCTGTTATGGTCCTTTAAAGTCGAGTGTTAGTGCAGAGGTCTGTGACGCTATTGTGAGACTTTACCATATTGTGTTGCAAGACTGCCAGCATAAATTTGTTGTTTGTGTTTATAGTTTGAACTGACTGTCGTGTTGCTTTTTTCGTGACGGTTGTTGTTTTGCTTTTTTCATAACAGTTTCTGTGTATGTGTTTGTTATCATTGTGTGTGTTTACTCCTTGTTTTATTATGCTCAGTGTTGGTCATTTAAATGTGTATCACCTCTATAATAAGGTCCATGATGTATGTGCCTTCCTTGAAAAAGCATCTCTGAATTATCATTTATTTGGTATTATACTGAATCAAGATTAGATTCCAGGGTTTCCGATAATGATATCGCGATTGTTGATTATTGTGTTGAAAGGCGAGAACCAGAAATTCAAGGGCAGACCGGAATCGCGGTATATATTCATGACTCAATTAAACACATTACGCGTAGACGCATAGACCTGGAACCCAGCGCAGTAGAATGCATTTGGTTAGAACTCAAACCCAGAAAATCAATGGCCCCTCAATTCGTGTGATTTCTTTACAGAAATCCTGCTGCAAATGTTGAGTGGTATGATCATGTTGTACAAATGTTAGACAATGTTTACAATAAGAGCAAACTCAATGCTGACGTTCTGTTGCTTGGCGATTTTAACATAGACATGTTAAAGTCCCATCCTAGCTGGGAATCAACTACTCAGTTATTTGGGCTTAAAGTGTTATTTAGAATAAATAAAGTTTAAATTTGTGTGAGTGCGCTCAGCTCGGTCTCTCGTGCAGTCGGTCCCTTCTGCGGGATGGGTTACACCTTGGAGTAGCGTGTTCGGCGGTTGGGTCGGGCTGCACGTGAGAGGGATCCTGTATCGTGTGGCAGTTGTGTGTGTAGGGCCTATTGAGTAAAATATTCCTACGCCTAGATAATTATGTGATTGTTAGCTTTTGCATTCAGTGTAGTCAGTCAGCTTTTGTACACCGGCGCAGCAGCAGCAAACAAATTTTTGCCACCCTCCTCCTTCCCCTTCTTCCACCTCAGGCTGGTTGCCAAACTTCGTTTTTATTCGTAAATGCAATTATTAGAGAAAATGTCTTATGCTTGCGTAAAATGATTTACTGGCCTTGTTATGTGTATATAATATTATGTATTTGTATTGTATGTGGTGGTGAAATTGTTTTATCTCTTGTTTTATCAAAGATATTTTGTAATTAAATTATAGCCTTTTATGGCTTTTTGAACGCCCAATTCGGTTTTATGGTCTTCCAGTGTGGTTGCATGTGTCTTCTTGATAATCAGTGTTTGTGTGAGTAGTGTGTGTGTGAGAGGTGTTTGTGTGAGTAGTGTGTGTGTGAGTGGTGTTTGTGTGAGTAGTGTGTGTGTGAGTGGTGTTTGTGTGAGTAGTGTGTGTGTGAGTGGTGATAATCAGTGTCTGTGTGAGTAGTGTGTGTGTGAGTGGTGATAATCAGTGTCTGTGTGAGTAGTGTGTGTGTGAGTGGTGATAATCAGTGTCTGTGTGAGTAGTGTGTGTGTGAGAGGTGATAATCAGTGTCTGTGTGAGTAGTGTGTGTGTGAGTGGTGATAATCAGTGTTTGTGTGAGTAGTGTGTGTGTGAGTGGTGATAATCAGTGTTTGTGTGAGTAGTGTGTGTGTGTGAGTGGTGATAATCAGTGTTTGTGTGAGTAGTGTGTGTGTGAGTGGTGATAATCAGTGTGTGTGTGAGTGTGTGTGAGTGGTGATAATCAGTGTTTGTGTGAGTAGTGTGTGTGTGAGTGGTGATAATCAGTGTTTGTGTGAGTAGTGTGTGTGTGAGTGGTGATAATCAGTGTTTGTGTGAGTAGTGTGTGTGTGAGTGGTGATAATCAGTGTCTGAGTGAGTAGTGTGTGTGTGAGTGGTGATAATCAGTGTTTGTGTGAGTAGTGTGTGTGTGAGTGGTGTTTGTGTGAGTAGTGTGTGTGTGAGTGGTGTTTGTGTGAGTAGTGTGTGTGTGTGAGTGGTGTTTGTGTGAGTAGTGTGTGTGTGAGTAGTGTGTGTGTGAGTGGGTGTGTGCTTGATGTGTGTGAATATTGACTTGCAGCAGTACATGCATGAATATAAAAATTTAACAGCTTGTAAAGTCACCCACAAGGGTAACTTCAACGACGTCTACATTGCTCGATCATATTTACACGAATAATCCGGACACAGTCTTAGGTGCCTGTGTATCCGACCTAAGTGTAAGTGATCATAGTCCTGTAAACTGTTCCAAATTGATGAAGTTACCCAAGGCAGAATCAAAAGGTCACACATATATTTCATACAGGTATTTTAAGCATTTTAAATCAAGGTCTCTTCTTTAATGATTTGAATTGTACACCTTTTGCTTCTGTGCTTACTTTTATCGATCCTAACGAGGCACTTGAAGCCTGGTATTCCCTCTTTATCGATGTAGTAAATCGACATGCACCTGTGAGGCGGAAACGAGTAAGACATCCTAAACTTCCTCCCTGGTTAATTATTGATATTATCGAAGCAATGGCGTATCGCGACCAGTTAAAGACAAAAAAATTATTTGAAGATTATAAAAAAAGCGCGAAACAGAGTAAAGAATCTTGTGAGAAACGCGAAGCGATCATATTTTAATAAACTTGTGGGTAACAGCAAAGACGTTTCAAAAGTCTGGCGCGCCATGAACACGTTGTTAAAAGGCAACTCTTAAAAAAATAATAGTATTCCTCAGAATATAAAGGCCAACGATTTTAAGGCAGCAGATATTTCCGCCGCAAAGTGAAACTGATTCGAAAGAATACGTTATTCCTTTGATGAAACATATCCTGGATTGTTCAGCAAACACACACACACACACACACACACACACACACACACACACACACACACACACACACTGACACACACACATACACACACACACACACACACACATATCACGGACAATTTGCAGTCACAGAATACCCAACACTGGTGCATTGCATGAAGACATTTTTTTTAATTATTATTTTCAAATGCTAAAACAGGTGTAATACTACCCTCAGCGAACTTCATGTCTGTTAGAATGATGCATCGACGTAGTTGGTACTGCCTGAAAGAGAAAGTATGATACGTATCTTGGTTAACATCATAAAAGGCGATACAATGGAAAACAGCAACATATCTGAACTTAGAGAAATAATCCTATGGAATAGTTGGCTACTGACGGATTTGTTTTCAAGCCGTTCTTGTCATAACTGTGGTAAATGCACTCATAATAATTATCAAAAACAACCCAAATAAGCAAACACACGGAAAGATAGTCAACAACGATTATGACAAGGATGAGGAGGAAGAGGAACACAATGATACTGACGACGATGATGATAACTGATGATGACAAGATAGTCAAAAACGAGTATGACAAGGATGAGGAGGAAGAGGAACACAATGATACTGACGACGATGATGAATAATGGTGATAAGATGATGATTATTGATAATAACTAGATAGTCAAACACGATTATGACGAGTATGACGAGGAGGAGGAGGAAGAGGAGGAAGAGGAACACAATGATACTGACGACGACGACAATGATGATTAATGATGCTGACAAGCGCACCTGATACAGCGCGGCGTGGCTTTCACTCGGGCGCTACCCACAGCAGAGCGATGGACATGAAGGTCTCCTTGCCCACGTTGCTCCCGAAGTCATTGTTCATCCACAGCGTGTCGCCCTTAGTGAACTGGAAGACCCTGGCCTGGCCGCTCTTGGTGCGGTGTTTGTAGAACAAAGCGACCAGGTACCGGTTGTTCTTGTATAAATTTACCTTAATAACAATAATAATGATTAAGTAGAAGTGCAATGCCAAGGCACTGCATCCCGCGAAGGACAAATCGCCTCTCTCTCCCACACACTCACTCGCACATATCAGACTTTTTGTGAAAGTTGAGGAGGTACTGTCACACCCCTATTTTTCAACCAAATTGATTGAAAGTTTGGTAAAGCAATCTTCGACGAAGTCCGGACTATGGGATTGCATTTCAGCTTGAACGCTTAACATTAGTTAACTGGCTTGCTCATTAAAGTTGTCATTATAATCGAATTTTCAGAATAAGGTTAAACAAGAGGCGAAGCCTTCAAGGCTCACGTAAGGAATCGACAAACAGTAACACAAACTCAATCACTCCGTCACACATACACACACACACACACACACAGTAAGCATAGGTGACACTGTGCAAGAAAGCGAGACACTAGATCTAGATATGTCTGTCTGCATGTAGCCTACTTACAGGGACACTGCCTACATACATACAGCATGACTTCCCTTCTTTGTCTCTGTTAATCTAGGGAGAAAATATCCAGCGATATTTCTCCGTAGGCCTAACGTTCGGCCATGACCTAGGCAAAATAACTTGCGCAGCCGCAGAAACAAGAAAATGGAAATCTTTTATGAAATGATTGGGAGCCACGCAAATTTGACCTCTTGATTCTGACCATGAACCCGCTGTTGATAATCTGGAAGGTCGTACCAGAAATGCAGATCTATCTCTGGCCGATTCATAGATTCAACCTACAAACTGCGACCTCATCTGTGATCCAATCAATGCGTGAAATCTTTTATTCTATAAAGCCTTATGGCTCGTTTCGACAAGCATTAAACGGATGAAATTAACCACATGCAGTTTATTCTTCAGAAAAATGCACACACAAAAATGGGTTGGGTTCGGTGATTTGTACATAAACGTCTTCCTCACGATAGATTCGCTGATTTGTCTTATGAAGCCGTCGTCAACACGAACACAATGATTGCAGAAGCAAACTCTGTACCTACACGACCGAGACACAAGACTGATTATTTCACAGCTGCAATGTGAATAGAGAACAAAGACGTTTTGGGTAAGCTTACTCACGTCAGGTCTTTACTGACGGAAAATTCCGAACAAAAGTAAATGACGTCAAAGTCTCTTTCGCTTTGCGTGTAACTTTGTCATGACATCTTTTTGTGACGACAGTATACGCGACAATTTGTTCGCTTCCGGTGTCATTTTAGACTGAAAAGCAACTCAAAAGAAGGAGCTAAGCCTGTGTCTTGAAACAGGTGAAACACTCTTTTGGATTGCCGTTTCAATGTTAACCAAAAAGTTAAAGGAAAAAAAACCAAGGTTCAGTTGCGAACTGACAGCGGATTGAGCATTTATTCCTGTTGATGAAGGTACGATTGAAGCTTTATTCTCTCCGTCAACCAACAAGACTAGATTTGTAGCAGACGAAAATCAAAGTGTGCGTTTTTCCTGTCTTGTGAAGGCGATTATGTCGTTATAAGTTATCTGTACGTTGTGAAGACATTTCAAAACAAAATTTAGCTTTGATGCGTAAGCTTATACGTTTTCATCCATGGAATTGGTTTTTTCGTCTCGGCAGGGTGAATGAATTCATGATGTCTTTTCCGGAACCGGACAAAACTGGCCTTGCCAAGACTGAAACAAAATATAGTTCTACAACTTCTAGGCTTGGGTTGATTGCCCATGGTGAATTTCCAATGATTTGTTCCCACATCTCATGACAAATTCTCTTTACTTTGGTCATGCCATATATACGTTACAGCTCAGTCCATCCATGGTATCGCGTGATATTTTGTCTCGACGGGGTGAAAGAATATAATGACGTCACTCTCGGCAAAGCCTCGAGTGACGTCATCATATTCATTGACCCAGTCTAGACAAAATATCAGGCGATACCATGGATGGACGGAGCTGTAACTTATACATACGCACGCACGCACAGACAGACAAAGTTTAGCATCGCATAGGCTACACTCACGTGAGCCAAAAATGATCTTTTCCTGAATTAATAAAGAATATATAGATATGTCATGTTTACCCTAAACATGTGCTCAGAATGAAAGATAACAGGAAATAAAAAATGTGATGTCTCAGTAACTTAAATAATGACTGTAGCGGGAGAGCCCTACTAGCTCAGAGTTGCAGGTACTCAGTGACCCCACCTTCCTTCTAGTCACCCCCACCTTTCCTGTAGATACCCCCATCCCCTCCGTTACAGCCAGCCCACAGCGATCACAGAAGATTAGTACCGAGTCTTTGAGAGACTATAAAAGAGGCCGGCTCTGCGAGTCTCGTCAGGAGCTGCAAAGAAAGCCTCTTGGCCATAGCTGAGGCGCGACCGAACAAGGGCACGGACAAGATGGATCAATGGTTTTCCGGCTGCCCACGACTCTCTGCTCAGAACCTTTATCAGGTTTAGAGAGCGTTGAGCTTTTCTCACAAGTGAGTCTATGTGTGGGCCCCAACTGAGAGAGCTTGTGAATGTCACTCCCAAGAACTTGGTTTTATCTGCTGGCACCAGCTGCACCCCATTTATGGTGATGGAACATGTCCTTTTGACAAGCTGCACTCCTGTGAAAGCCATGAACACGGTTTTTTCGGTAGATAGCTCAAAGCCATTCGTCTGCATGTAGTCAGCAATTTGGTCGACTTTTTCTTGGTACCGCCCCATTTTTGTTTTGATTGTTCTTTCTGACTTGCAGTTGACTGCTTCCCAGAGGGCCATGTCATCGGCAAACAGAGACAATGAGGCCTCCTTGAGGTTCAGATTTGCTGCATCGTGGACCATGATGCTGAACAATATGGGGGCTATGATGCTTCCTTGAGGCACCCCCATATCTAGGACATGTGTTTGAGAGATGGACTGCCCCACTCTAACAGCCATGGACCTGTCTGTGAGGAATTCCTGGACAAATTCCAGCAGGCGCCCTGAGATCCCCATGTTGGACATTTTCTGAATTAGCTTTCCATGCCAGACCGTGTCAAATGCTCTTCTAATGTCGAAGAAGGTTGCCAGCACTGTTCTGCCTCGTGCTTTAGCCTTCTTGATGTGGGCTGTAAGTTTTACCACATGCTCCATGCAGGCTTGACCCTTTCTGAAGCCTGCCTGGCAGAGGGGAAGAATGTTGTTCTTTTCAAGAAAGTGTTCTAGTCTGTTTTTTACAATTCTTTCGTATACCTTGCCAAGGTGAGGTGTGAGTGAAATTGGGCGGTAGCTTGTCGGCAGGTGCCGGGGTTTACCGTCTTTGGGAAGAGCAATCACCAGAGCGTTTTTCCAGGCTGAGGGAAGTTTTGAGCTCGCCCAACAGTGCTGGTAAAACTGTAGCAGCACTTCCAGCATGGGCTCAGGAAACCGGCGTATCATGTTGTATGAAATGGGGTCTAAGCCGGTTGCGACATTTCCGGATTTGATTCCTTGGATTGCCTTCCTCAACTCATTGATACCCAGATCCTGGTTTATCGGCAGTGAGTTGTCTGCTGCTGCTCGCCCGAATTTATCTTCTTCCTTTCGACGGTAATCAGCGAGCGACTGTGGCATATGAGCTGCCTGACTGACTTTTGCAAATGTCTCAGCCAGCACCTCGGCCTTCTCAAGATTACTTTGTGTGTACTCATTCCCGTTCAGCAAAGGTTTTTCAGGCAAGAACACTTTCCTTTTGAATTTTCGCAGCTTGGTCCATACAAGGGACGCGTCTCCTTGGTTATGCACCTTTTTACAACAGAAATCTGTCCAGTAGTCTGCTTTTGCCTGTTCATTGACCGCAGCACACTCCTTTTCAACTTCTTCAAGGGCTGTTTTATTGGAGGCTGACTGATTCTTCTGATATGCTTTTGTAAAACGCCGTTTGCGCTGCACCGCAGCTCTGCATTCTTCATTCCACCAGGGGGAAGGTGCCTGTTCTCTCTTTTGAGGCCCAGAAGCGCGTTTTGGAATAGCTTGATCAGCTGCACTGAGGATTGCCTGTCTGATGTTACCATAGTACTGGTCTATGTCATTGTCTTTGAACTCAGTCTCTCCACATATATGCGTTAGAGTCTTCTTGAACTTCTCCCAATCTGCTTTGGCACAGATGTACTTTGGCGTACGATCAACTTCAGCAGGATCAGGGTCAGCTTCATGGATGGTCGCGTGTATCAGATAGTGGTCAGATCCGAGTGTGTTGGGGTAGACCTGCCAGTCGATGGTAAGGGAAAGTTCGGGGCTAACCAGGGTAAGATCAATGGCAGATGATCTGTCTCTTTGTCGCTGGGCTTGTCTGGTGGCCGTGCCATCATTAAGTAGCACCAAATCTGAGATGCTGATGTCTTCAGCCAGCTGAGTGTCAGGGCTGTGAAGGGCATATGGGAACAGAGTGGCCTGTCCAAGGAAAAGCTGGTCACAGGTGGTACTCTTCCTTACCCTCCATGGCTGCTTGAAGCCCCAAATCTGATCATAGACTATGGAGACGGCCTCAAAAAGGCAGAAGACCCATTGCTGCTAGCCACAGTTGCAAAAGAAAAGATCGATCAACGATTTAAAAGCCACCTACAGGTCTTCACAGATGGTTCGATCCTGCAGTCAGGGGAGGCTGGGTGTGCCTTGTCGATTCCTGGACTTGATATAACACGAAAATACAAGCTAAACAAGGGGATCAGCATCTTCTCTGCAGAGTTATTTGCTATCTACATGGCCTGCACACTGATAAACGATCTGCCAACCCCACCCCTGGGGGTGGTCATCCTTACGGACTCAAAATCCTCGTTGCAAGCACTTGCACATGGCACCAAGAACAGAGGAGAGATGCAAACTGAAATTCATTTCTTAGCCCACCAAATTATGACAAAAGGAACAGACTTTTCCCTCATGTGGCTGCCATCCCACACAGGAATCCGGGGAAATGAAATGGCGGACAGAGCAGCAAAAGCAGCGGCTATGTCAACCATGCCAGTGACAGACATTCGGCTCTCCTGCCAGGAAGCCAAACTGCTGCTAGCCAAGCTAAAAAGAGAGGACAGAGAGCAGACACTGTCACAAACATGTGAAGAGAGAGGATGGATACACCTCCCCTACAATAGGAAAGGGCACCACCTCCCACTCCCCCCGAGACCCATGAGCCTGTTGCGTCGCTTGCGCACGGTCAGCAGCCGCATCTACTGGGACAAGGTAGTCTGTCAGTGTGGCAAGACTGGACACCTCACACACGTGTTTGAAGGTTGTGACACTCTCAAGGAAGAGATGTCTAGTCTCATCCGCTACAGAAGGGAGAATGCTCTCAGTCTGGGAGACTTTCTCCGCCCACACCCATCACTCGGAGAGAAACCGATGATGGTCTTGGTCACCAATTTGTTCACCTCAACTGTTGCGAGCTGGTTCTAGTGTGCTTGCAGCAGACCCAGCACAGCACAGATCCACTTCTGGAATCTTAAGCTAAATGTGTCCCAAGACACACATTTTGTAGTCCTGGCATCCTGAAAGGTAGAGGCCCCAACCTACAGGTTTGCTACCATACCAAAAACGCCTCCAGACACGGGAACTTGGGAGCAGAGGCAACAGCTCCGCTTGAACCTCAGAAACCAAATGTGCCTCCAGACACACAGATCCCTTAGACGGCCGAGGCTGTGGCCTCTAAGGTTCTCTTGTACCAAACCGCCTCCTGACTCTGCATCAGATTGCTTGCGCTGGCATCTGCTTACATAGACTCACATTAAGTCACCACCGAGTGGTAGACACAGACGACATTTGGTAGCACTGACTGCCAGCTTCACGGTAATGCGTACCCATAGCGCGGCTCTGCATGGGTGGGAATGTTCTGAGCAAAACACTATGTGTTACTCCATACCCCCCGCCCTCCATGGAACTCCTTGACCCCAACAAATTGGGGGGGGGGGGGGGAGTTTGCCCAGTCGGTAGAGGCGCTGGCTTTAAAACCGGTTGTTACTATCCGCGTGGGTTCAACCCCCAAGTTCGGCGCGGGATGTGTGTCCCAGAGTCAACTTTGTGCAGACTCTCCTCGGTGTCCGAACGCTCCCGTGTGCACGCATGCGCACGATAAAGATCCCAAGGTCACAACGAAAGCCTCAGGCCTTGGAAACACGAATACATGCATGCAAAAATATGAAGCCCGGGTGTCCGTTCGGCCAACAGCCAAAAAAGTAACCATTTCAGCACTGACCCAAGACGACCCAACCAGGTCCCAAGCCCATTTCAGGTCTCCTCTAGCAGCCGGCAGCCAGCTGTCTACATCCCCCCCCCTCCCCCGCATTTTTATTTTTTATTTTCATACAAGGCCGGGTTTTCCCGTGTAACATGCCCCTAATGGCTTTGCCGTGAGGGCGTAAAACTTTCATTTCATCGAGTCTCGTCAGTCAGCGCTGAATAAGTGCTTGCTCTCTTTCCCTCGTCTTTTTCTCTCTCTTTCTTACACGCTGCACAAGTGTATACTATGTCTCTGTTTCGTAGTTCGTTTTGTCTTTCAGCGTTGAACAAATTCTGTGTGTTTTGCTTGTTTGTTGTCTCTCAGCGTTGAATAAATGCTGTGTGTTTTGCTTGATCGTTGTCTCTCAGCGTTGAACAAATGCTGTGTGTTTTGCTTGCTCGTTGTCTCTCAGCGTTGAACAAATGCTGTGTGTTTTGCTTGATCGTTGTCTCTCAGCGTTGAACAAATGCTGTGTGTTTTGCTTGATCGTTGTCTCTCAGCGTTGAACAAATGCTGTGTGTTTTGCTTGATCGTTGTCTCTCAGCGTTGCATTTAAATGCTGAACGTTTGCATGTTCGTTCCGTCTTTCAGTGTTGAGTATACGTATTGTTGCCGTGTCTGTCTTGTGTGTGAAACAGAGCCAGCAGGAACGAGATAGGCATACATAAGAAAGGAGCCGTAGGTGTTAGTTATTAATCGGAGTTAGGGTAAACGCTAGGTAAGACTGATTGAAGGATTGTTTGGTGCTTTGTTTGATGGGTTTGTTACTTGCTTTTCATGTAATATAGTGTAAAATAAAACCTTGTAACTGTTTCCTATGAGTTATGGTGAACATCACTGTACGTACGAGAGGTGAGCGTGAACATGCGTGTGTCGGTGAACGAACGTAAGTGTGTGAGCTTGCTTTCGTGTCATGTATTGTAACTTCTGCCTCTCCTTGACTGTTGTCCTGTAAACATGTGTTGTTAAAACTGTACTGTACGTGGCAAACTCTAACATCCAAAACACACACCACAATATTTATGTAACACACAGTCTAGATTACTAAGAAACACACAGGGTTTCCTCTAAATACCGAGGTCGGCTAGTATTGTAGGCACATGTATTGAACACAACGCGAGGCATAGACTAGACTGATTGTGCAGCTACATCACATAGGGCCAGAGTAAAGGTGAGATAAAGAGTTGCTCTCCTCGGCAATCTTCAGCCTCCCCCTGAGAACAATTAATGAGGATACGGACCCTCACTAGGGCTCCGGTTACAATGACAATAGAACATTTATATAGCGCTTCTCCACAGCTCAAAGCGCTTTACACAGGCTGGGTGCGGGAGGGGAGATATATATACAAACCAGCACACCGTGCAGTAAATGTCGCATCACAATATGGAACAAGAACGGCAAAGCCCATACGACTCACATGCTTGACCTTGGCCTTTACATGACCTTGACCTTCAGGGTCAAGGTCAAATAACTAAACCTAGCAACGACATCATACACTAAGAACTGCTTTACACATTTTCCCTACCAAAATACATGTGACCTTGACCCAAGGTCAAGGTCATCCAAGGTCATGCAACACAAAGCTGTTAATTCAAGACATAGGAAGTACAATGGTGCTTATTGGCTCTTTCTACCATGAGATATGGTCACTTTTAGTGGTTCACTACCTTATTTTGGTCACATTTCATAAGGGTCAAAGTGACCTTGACCTTGATCATATGTGACCAAATGTGTCTCATGATGAAAGCATAACATGTGCCCCACATAATTTTTAAGTTTGAAACAGTTATCTTCCATAGTTCAGGGTCAAGGTCACTTCAAAATATGTATACAATCCAAGTTTGAAGAGCTCCTGTGACCTTGACCTTGAAGCAAGGTAAACCAAACTGGTATCAAAAGATGGGGCTTACTTTGCCCTATATATCATATATAGGTGAGGTATTCAATCTCAAAAACTTCAGAGAAAATGGGAAAATGGGAAAAATAGCTGTTTTTTAGACAACATTTATGGCCCCTGCGACCTTGACCTTGAAGCAAGGTCAAGATGCTATGTATGTTTTTTGGGGCCTTGCCAAATCTGGTACTGATAGACTGAATATTGTCCAAAAAATATCCAACGGGGGGGACGGACGGACGGACGACTCGGGTGAGTACATAGACTCACTTTTGCTTCGCATGTGAGTCAAAAATAGACATCAATGCAATAAGCGAATACATAAGCACTGCTGTATGCACCATGGACAA
>NC_090253.1:46106757-46204257 GCF_037325665.1 Littorina saxatilis | reverse complement strand
GGCCGCTTTCAGAAAGTGTAATAGGACATTATGAATTTGCGCCAAACAGCTTATAACACATTCCATGGAATTGTTCCAAAGTCATGCGCCCACACACACACGCACACGCGCGCGCGCGCTGTAGAACACACACATAATATAGTAAATACATCAACACAGTGTGCGTATAATGTTGTATTTGTTTAGTTTCAAAGAAACCACAAAAAAGAAACCAACATGGACAACTTCAGAGCTCTTACTTTGATTACAAACGGCATGATTTGGATAAAAGTTGAAAAACAAAATGATCGGTTTGATCTAATGCTGGTCTTTTGCAGGCTTTAGTTTTTTTTTTCCAGCGGCATAATTCAGTGCTTTGTCTCATATCTAAAACAAAAGCAGACGACAAATTTAGTCAGTTGGAGTTGTCTCCCGTACTCCTGTAGCATGCTCTGATCTAAAAATAATCCACTATTTTTAGATCAGTGCGCTGCACCGAGACGGTATAAATACCCAAACGGCGCATACCACAAACGGTTCGGGAATTCCCGACAAAAGAAAAGATCCGCACGCGGCACTGGCAACTTCAGTGTCAGCTGAACACGAGAGCGTTCGGTGTTTTAGAAGATTTGTATCTTGAAATGAAAATTAACGATTATCGCGCTGTCCGAAGGAATGGAGTACATATCGGACAATGACCACGCTTAGGCTAAAATGATAGGACATCTGACCGACATGCGGCAATGTGAATCGGACATTTGGGGATTTTCATCGTTATATATGTCCGATGTCCGACGCCTAACGACATCCCTGTTACTGCACGCTTCACTCCTGTTTACTTTTGCAGCAGAAATGCAACATTCCAAAATCTGTTCCTAATTTAAGTTTACAGGTATGATTATATGGTATTGTAAATGAATATCAGTAGTCCGCTTGTTACAGTAATATAAATAAACTAAAATTAACTTGTCATTGTTCCGGTTATTGAAGTGAAATGTACATTGTTTTGTAATTATCAATTATCAGCAATGTCATTTGTTCTTCAGATGTTTCTGCCATTGCCGAAACCAAGGATGTCAGGATCCAATGCAACCTGATCAACGCCCCACCTCTAAAACGCAATGCCGGTTCTAACTTCTACAGATGAGAGTGTGGGGAAAGAAGAACGAAAAGGTGAACGACAGCGCGCTGCAGCTGCGGAAGAGGACGAGCCTGCTGACGAGGATGGAGGTGAACCAGAAGATCCGCAGTTCTTGTAAGTTTTCAATAGACATCTACTTCTCTACATTTTAAAAAGTAAGACAGAAGTCAAGGGTTACTTTGGGTGACAGTCAGCTATTTTTAGCTGCTATCACTGTGTTCTTTGTTTTTGTCTTTCTCTCTCTGGTCTTTATCTCACTGGCCATAGCCCCTTTTTGTCTATTAAATGGGGGGAAAACACCAAAAACATGTCAATAAACATTTTTGTTGTGATATTATTTAGCTTAATTTCTCATCACAAGTCACGTCCTGTGACCTCGACCCCCTCCCCACCCCCCTCCCCACCCCCCTCCTCTGTGATCACTTAGACATCCTTCTACCCACCATCACTAGAATACTGAACGAGTCCCTTTCCACTGGCACCGTCCCCTCAGATTTCAAAAAAGCTGTCATTAAACCCCTTCTGAAGAAAAGCTCCCTCGACCCCAACGTACTTAAGAACTACAGGCCCATCTCAAACCTTCCCTTTCTTTCTAAAATCCTAGAGAAGATAGTCCTAGACCAGCTCTCCTCCCACCTCTCTGCCAACAACCTCCTCACTCCGCACCAGTCAGCCTACCGCACGGACCATAGCACAGAGACCGCAGTCCTTAGTATCCTCAACAACATTTTGACTTCCTTAGACGATAACAAAATTTCCCTGCTCCTCCTGTTAGACCTTTCGGCCGCTTTCGATACAATTGATCATGAAATCCTGCTGTCCCGCCTTGAGCACACTTTCGGCATCCAAAATTCAGTTCTAAATTGGTTCAGATCCTATCTCTCAGACAGAACAAATTTTGTAATTGTAAACGACGTCCCATCCCAGGAAACCTCCCTCCTTTTTGGCGTTCCCCAGGGCTCTGTGCTCGGGCCCGTGCTGTTCATCATGTACACCTCCCCTCTGACTGACCTCATCGACAGACATTCCGTTTCCCACGAAATGTTTGCTGACGACACTCAGCTTCAGAACTCAGCGACTCCCTCAGAATACGCCCAGATGACCACCTCCCTTCAGTCTTGCATTGCTGACGTTGAACTCTGGATGTCCACTAACAAGCTTAGACTTAACTGTGACAAAACAGAAGCCATTCGTTTCACCAAATCCTCCATCTCCTCCTCTCTCTCTCTCCCTCCTTCTATCACTTTTGGGCAGCAGCACTATTGAATTCTCAGACTCCGTCCGTGATCTTGGCATCTTTCTTGATAGCGATCTCTCCATGAAACACCATGTTATGAAAGTCTGTCAGTCCGCTTACATCGAGCTTAAGAGAATAGGTTCTATCCGCCCATACCTTACCGAAGATGCCACCAAGACCCTTGTTTCCTCCTACATTCTTTCTCGATTAGACTACGGAAATTCTGTTCTCATTGGCTGTCCTCAGTCTGTCATCCATCCTTTGCAGCGCGTTCAAAATTCTGCAGCCCGGCTTGTCTGCAAAGCCCCTCGGTCCCAGTCCTGTTCCCCCTTGCTAAAGAAACTTCATTGGCTCCCTGTAGAGCTGAGAATCCAATATAAGTGCTGCTGTATCTGCTACAAAATAATATCTGGCTCAGCCCCATCCTACCTGTCTGACCTGTTCACACTCTATACACCCTCACGATCCCTCCGCTCCTCTGTAGACACTAGAATATTCCGTCTATCTTCTTTTAGTCGCAAACAGCACGGCCAGAGAGCCTTCTCCCACTCTGCTGCCGTTGCGTGGAACTCTCTCCCTTACTCTATCCGACACTGCCAAACATTCTGTTCCTTCAAATCAAACCTTAAAACACACTTCTTCACCCAGTATTTTGATTAATTTTATTTCAACATGGTGCATTTTTGAATCAGGTGTTTGAATGTTTGAATGTTTTGCCTGTGTTAGTATGCTTGCAGATTGTATTGATGTAGTGTTTGAGTTTCGTTGTTCACTTGTGTGCTGAATGCTGCTGCACATGCTTTTGCTTTGCTTTGTATGTATTATGTATGTTTGTCATTGTAAAGCGCTTTGAGAATGTAAAGCGCTCTATAAATCTCCCATATTATTATTATTATTAAGTAAGAAGCTAATTTCATCTTAATGTTTTTGTTATACTGGATTTCACTGTCATTGCGACATGTATAACATGAAGTAATTATATCCATAGCACTAGCAGTGAAACAATTTGTTCTTGTGTATGGCACATGTAGTTTCCATAGTAACCCTTTATGTGCTAAGAAAGTGTATAACCTGTGTGTTTTAGGAATGCCCCTGAGCCGAGACCCAGCCCCGACCTGGAAGACAAGTACATTGTCTTCCAGGCAAACTTGATGCAGCTGTTTGAGAGTTGTCCTCGATGCTCTCACCCTGCGAAGGCCTTCATATCGAAGACAGTTGGATCTTGCATCCACGTCCGACAAGACTGCTCCAAGTGCTGTTTCTTCAGAGAGTGGACCAGCCAACCGTACATAAAGCAGATGCCCTGCGGGAACCTGCTCCTGTCATCAGCTGTTGTGCTCTCTGGCTGCAGCCCGAAAAAAATTCTCCGGCTGTTTTACCTGCTCAATGTGCGTTACATTTTGGAGAGCACGTTCTTCTGGCATCAGCGGCACTTCATTTTTTCTACAGTGGAAAGAAAATGGAAACGGGAGCAGTCAGAGCTCATTTTGCAGCTTCAGGACGAGGGAAGAAGTCTAGAGCTGATTGGTGATGGGCGGTCAGATAGCCCAGGACACTGTGCCAAATATGGCACATACACTCTCATCGAACAGGGACTGGGGAAAGTCCTGGATATACAGATTGTGCAGGTAAGAAAGATATTTAGGCGGTTCAGTGTCTCATACTCATTCATAGACGCATCAAGGTAACTAATTACAATCAAAGTTTTGTAGAGAGGCATTTTTCTTCTTCAAAAATATTGACAACAGTAATGCATACCCAGTTCAAATCTTTTTTTTAATCTGAATTTGACTCCTAGTTATTAACCCCCACCCCACCCCAATCTCCCCCCTGACTCACCCGAGTAATTGGTGAGTGGGATTCCTTTGTGTCCGTCTTTTAGACCGAGTTGGATTTTCAGCGACTGATTTTGACAATTGACATTTGAACTTGTCATGTACATGCCCGTTGAAACTATGTGCACGCTTAACTGGAAGTAGAACAACTCTAGATATAAACTGTGACGAATGCGATATTAAATAAAAAAGGGCAGGGAATCAAAATTCCTGATAACACGACGGTGCACAACCGATGTGCAGTGAAACCCGTTCATATTTGTTTGCAAACTGTCATAAACTTTGGCAATAACATTATTAAACGAATAAAATGAGTGCCGGCTGCCGTAGCCGAAACAGTCGGCGGTCGTAACAGAAAAGTGGGGCGGCCGTATCAGTGCATCGCTGGCGGTCGTAACTGCTAGCACGGCGACGCGTACCAAAAAAATACACATGCTCTTTTCCTCAGCCGATGACACAAACACACTTGAATATTGGGACACTGCTATTGATGCATTTCAGTTATGATAACTCATAACTCATAACTCATAACATTTTATTGATCCAACAAAGGAAATTAATTTAGTCATCAGCACATATAGGTCATTAATTAATAACTATAAAAGAATAAAAGAAGAAAATTCATAAAACCCATGATATAAAAATACCCTTTTTTCTTGCACACCTGACACACCGACACACCAATACACATGCATACATGCCTACATACATGCCTACATACATACCTACATACATACCTACATACATACCTACATACATACATACATACATACATACATACATACATACATACATTCCATGTTAAAGTGTAGTTAAGAACATCACAGTAATTATATCATTGTTTGGATTAACAGATAAGTTTTTATGTAAATGATGATAACAACAATCCATAATTAACGCTATTGCACTACCAAGGAAGAGACCAACCAAACACATAAAAACCAATAACAGTAATCATCATCAGTTATCACAGGTATCACAGTAGATTAGCCATCAGGTAGTTAGACTCAATTGGGCAAAATATAGTGTCAACACCATCACAACAAAGCTAGAGCTCATTTTCACAGCACTAGTTATGATCAAAGGTCAAATACATCACATTACCTGATCAAATGACCGTTGTTGCTTCAAGCCTCTTGTAATCTCCACCATTTAAAAAGAAATCCCCAAATCAAACAATTTCAACAAATACGACTGTCACAAATCTAAAACAGAAGCCTCAAAAATTAAATCGATAACATGTTAATCCTCATGCATTCATAAATCCGCTGAGAACAAATAAACTTTGCTGGCTCCGATAATTACGCCACAATAATTATTAGTTTGGAAGTTACACACCTTTCGGGCTCGAAACCTTGTTGACTATGGGACTGCAGAATGCTATCGTAACAAACGGCAATTTTTTCTGTCGTAACACTTCCCCGGCGTGTGGCTGGGACTGGGAGACCTGTAACTTTAATTGTAAATAGTACAGACATGGGTAAACTGTCAGATAATTTTGAATAAAATTAACACTGTGATCAGCATATTTTAATGCAATTTTCTGTTCTTCACAGGAGATGTCATCCAGTGGCCACCAAGATGTGACCTGGCTCGATTAGCTGGGAAATGGGCAGCCAGAGCTGGTTTCCCGGCGTAGTTGGAGCGATTGGTGGGACCTACATAAAGATACCAGGAACCAGGGTTGAGAACAGCGACGCGTACATCTGCCGCAAAGGTTTCCCAGCGATGCATCTCCAGGTAACAGATTTGATCACTTTCTGTTTCAGATAGGTGGATTGTTAATGTTGGCAGAACTGAAAGGTTGGAGGACCTGACCATTATGGTGCCTGTGTATTTATTCCCTATTGAAATACTGGAGTAACACTAGCAGTGTCATTTCATAAATTTTGGAATCTACTGTAATTTTAAGTCACTATTTGAATCTTTGAATTTAAAGACAAGTATTTAAAGGCAAAGTGCGCCTCCCGTAAACCATCACGCTCACCAAAGGGAACATCCTAGGTGCCCTACGTAAAGAGGCTGAGCGAGTAATTTTCAAAGATTTAATGTTGCGGATTGTCTTCAAGACAATCGGACCGAGGTGCGTTTTGGCGCTAGACTGAACTTTTCAAATCTAAATAATAAATTGACAGCGTGTTACACAAACATTCTTAAATCATAAAATAAATATTTTTTCATCAAGACAAGATCATTAAAACTCGAAGTATTTAAAGTTAAAATAAGGAACGCCTGGAAGCAGGTTCACGTAAGGTGTGCCAGTTCCTGTGAATAGTCAAAAGTCATCACGAGGGTTCTTGTGAACCACAGCCGTTTGTTTCGTGCATAGTCAGAGGTACATAATAACGTGCTATTGCAGACAAGCTCACAGCGAGTCGCATTCAAATTCCTGACGACTGTGGAATAACAGTGGGAAAGTGGAATAACAGAGTTCACGATGTCGATGGCTCCGGGGTAAGATAAACCATGCAAAACATTTTTGTGTGAAAATTGCTCGCTTTTTACGAAAAGCACCTACAGTATGTTCTCAAGGGGTGAGTGTTTCAATGAAAGGGTGTTTGTACTGTGTGTAAAAGCCTGACAGTATCTGTGATGGTTTACGTGAGAAATATTAAATGTTTAAACCGATATTGGGAGTTCAGACAAGTATGAATTATGATGGTGTGTGGATTTATTCCAAGAAAACCATCATGACAATGTACCTACACATCGTTTCTCTGACTTTTCTTTTCCTGTTGTTAGATACATGTCATATACCGCTTTTAGTGAAAGTTGAGGCAGCACTTTCTGATCAAATTTATTAAAAATTTGTTCAAGCATTTCTTGACTAAGCATGGATAATCACACCGGGGACTGTGTTCCGCCTTATTTCAGCCGGGCTCGTTGTTACTTCGTTTTGAGCTGGGCTTGGTGTCACGCAAACGTAAGTGTCTGCACTAAAGTACAAACTATGTCTTCTAAAAAAAAACTCATTTCCAGGAACGGATGTTTTTAGCACTAACCTAAGTAATTTGTCTCTCTATTGGTGTTATTTTTATCTGACAAGGTTTATTATGTGACCCCCATCGGCTTGAAATACATGCGGGTTGTCGCTTTTTGGGCAAAAAAGCTGATCAAACTGAAGAAATGATAAGCAATGGTATCATGTTATGGTTTTTCTGTATCATAAGTTTGTTCTATAGTTTCTTGCTGTTATGCTGATGCATTTTCCCGAACCTGCGTTGAGGCACGAGAAGTAAAACCAAAACCCATGTCAGGCGAGTTTTGTTCCGCGCTGGACACCCAGAACAAAAGCAAGCCCAGTGCAAAAATGCAGGAGGCCCAGCGCGGAACAAAACGTACACCACTTGCTTGTTTTGATTCCTTCTTATGACATAGTGAGGATGCATTGAAGCACGCAATTGATACAGATGATTATAGCTTTACCCAAAATAGTAAAAATAGAGGAATATTTGTTGTTCAAATCCATGTTTGAGAGAAATGTACGTTGAACCTTCATTTTTCACTAAAAAAACCGCATGCATGCCTTCCATTCGGCTATTGTCAATTAACCAGGTAAGCAAAAGACGTTTTTAGCTGTCTACAAAGAAAACAATTATTCTTCTTTCTACTGACATTCATCAATTTTAGCTTAAATCAGTGTGAAAGTCATAGTTTGTGTTTTTATGAAGACACTTTCGTTTGCGTGACACTGAGCCTGGCTGAAAACGGAGTAACAACGAGCCCGGCTGAAATAAGGCGGAACACAGTCCCCGGTGTGATAATGGGGATGTTTACCAGCTTCAAAGACATGATTTTTTTTTATTATTCGTTATCATTTCATATGCATGTCATGGTTACGCTGAAAATGCACTCAATGATAAATGAATTATATGGGACAGTAGGCACCTCATTCGCATGATCTGCAGAGAGGAGCTGTGGTCAGCTCAGTCTTATGGTTTAGGCTAGCGAAGCATTAGGATATACATGTAGCCTCTGTTGTGGTTGGTTTTTAGTTTCAGGCTGATAGATTATTTTTATATTGATTTACGCGACTTGTTTCAGGTTGTATGCGACAAAGACCTCCTCTTTCTGGATGTGTTTACGGGTTACACTGGGTCCGTGCATGACAGCCGAGTTTTCCCCAACTCAGATCTCCATGGAGTGTTGGAGTCTGACGCAAGTAAGCTGCCTCCAGAGTACCATATGATCTGGGACTCGGCCTACCCTCAGTCTCCGCAAGTACCTGCTGGTTCCATTCCGCGACAACGGCCATCTGACCCCTGTGGAAACTGCCTACAACAGAGCCCAGGCAAGGACAAGAGTTGACGTGGAGCGGGCTATTGGTTTGTTGAAAGGAAAATTCCGCAGACTGAAGGATCTCAAGATGACGAACATCCGTGAAGTTCCAATGTTAATTTTTTCAGCATGTGTCCTACATAACTTTATCATAGAAAATGGCGTGGACGAGGACGACATTGACTTGTCGGAGAGTGAAGATGAAGACGAGGACGGAGGTCAATGTGGTGGTGATCACTGCATGTCTGCAACACAAAAAAGACTGGAAATTGCCAATGTTCTTTCTTGAGAACTGTTCTATGTGTTTCAAGGATGTGTCGTATACCGTATATCAATTGATTGTAGATAACAAGTACTGCCAGTGTGTATTTAGTTGCATGTTCTTATGTGTTTCGTAATTTTCCATTTAAATTTTAATGTGTAGAATTAACTGGGTAAAGGTTGGGTTCCTGGTGAGATCTTTCTGGCTCACAAGAAACATACTGCCAAATGTTCAAATATGAAACTAAGTTATTATTTCTTTTTTCAGTTCAATGACATTTTTGTTATAAGATGACCAGACGTACCAAATAACCAAAAATGCTAATTAAAAAATATGAGTTTACAAAAAGGGGGAGACAACCTAAGCGAGAAATGTGAGGCACACTAACAGCTGAGCACAAAACCAAAACTAGAAGATGATATTTGTAAAATAACTGTGACCCTAAAACGATAGTACAATAATAAGCAACAAAGTTTAGAACATAATACCTGAAAAAAACCACAACACAATGTAGTAAATAAAACTACAGTGATTGATAGTTAGTATAGCAAAACAATAAAATTATGGTTATCTTACACACAAACTTAAGTAATTGACGATGTTGAGAGGAAATTGATAGAAATTCCTCTGAATTAAACGCCATTAATTCCAAATGTTCTAGTTTAAAATTGGTTATAAAGCACTGATTGGTTAATTTAGATCAATGTCAATGATGACCAGCAAAGTCACTATCTTCCTAGTTCAATATGATAAGCATCACTGTCTGAAGCATACTGAATTTTGACCAGGATTGTGCCACTCATAAAATACACAAGCATATGTTTGCCACTCAATGGTTATACAGTGAGACTTGTCTCCACATATTGTTGTTAATCAATGAGCTATGTGTAGCTCCAACATAAACAACCAGAAGATTTACCTTCATTGTAAATGTTGTTCGTCCTTTGTTTTGGAAGATGACCGCAGGCTCATGGTATGCTTGGATCTCTAGTCTGTCCAGTAGATAACTGATAAGCTTGTCCGGGCCAGGATTCCCGTTCCGCATGCGAGTGTTCAGCTGTTGGGGTTGTGGCTGCCCTGGTTTTCTGGATTGTGCGCTTTTGCTCTGCAATGTGGATTATTCTGTTTTCCGCGGTCTGGGCACCAGTATAGCTTATGCTACGCCATTATTGGAACTGAATATCAAGGTTTTTCAGAGAGATTTTTAGTGTGTCCTTACAGATATATCTTTGCTTCGTCAAAAGAAACAACCTGCAGCGTACGGCAGCTGAAAATTAAAGGTACATATAGTTAAAACAATCATTCAACTGTATTTATTTGACCTTACACAGACTGTGGGAAGAGGCCAACCGTCTTGAACAAAAAAATTGTCCGCAGGAAGCGACTCCAAGAACACAGACGACTCGAAGCTGAGTGACATACCTTGTAGTCTTTCTATGAAAGTAGTGGTCCAGTGAACGATACCTTCTGCCTGTGGTTTGACTTAGAGTTAGACTCTTTGAGGATGTTGATAATGACGCATGACACTGACAGACTACAGAGAGTGAGTGACACATTGCGGCAAACGAGTACACACAGCAAACTCTAAATAAAAGAATGAAACATGAAAACTTACCTCTGGTTAGACTGGTTAGTATGCAAAGGTTCGCTCTTCCCTACTCTCTCGCAGTAGCTAACTTTGTTGGAGAGTCATTCCAATGAACTGATAACGTTCGCAGTCGGCCACTTTGCAGATGTAACGAAAAACCGAAACGCTGTAAAAAGCAAACCCCGCTTGACGTCCAAAATATTGGGGGGGGACATTTTTGGCATTAAACACTGTTTATGCCTCACAAGTATTGCTCCTCTATTTAATGGAGTTTATTTTATAGGAATGTTTTTAAACCTAATCTCATTGTGTTCGTTTTGAATCAAAAGTCTCGCCCCAAATTCCGACAATAAGTCAATATGTCCGCCGCATATCGATATGGTTGTTACAAGGTTGCTTCGGTTACAATACGATGAATAATGTCGAGGAATTTGTGGCAAGTGGATTCAAACTTACCAAGATACTATTTTTAACTTCCCATTCTGGAATAGTTGTTGGCATTTGTAATCATTGTCTCGTGTATGAAATCTCGTCTATTTACAGTGGAACCCCTTTTAGACCCCCCTCCCCCTCCAGCCCCCTTCCTATTACAGACACCCCCCCTCCCCCCTTTCCTAATCCCATTTCAGCCCTTGCTTTGTTCAGATTTCCTTGTCGACAATGTCTGAACATGTATATGCCCTGAGAAATTCTATGATCTTATTTTCCAAAATAAAGTCTAAAGAGGGTGTTCCACTGTAGCAGACACAGGCAATGTGTTGTCATATGAAAGGCAATTGTGGTTTTCAAAACAAAAGTACAGGTTACTCACATTTTTGGTGTCGGGTAAACACAAAACCATCAAATCATACTCATAGTGGCAGAGTGGTGATACATGTATATATATGTATGATATTTGAAGGAAAATGGATGACAAAATAAACAACAACCTCTCTCACCACAACATCAAATTTATTTTCTTTGGCAGTTCTAAGAAAGTATTTTTGTGAATTAAGGTCCCAAGCACATAAATGCAGAACCTCAGGTTGGCCTCTTTTAAAACACTCATCCCAATCCACCACAATGAACAAAAAAATATCAACAACAACATACAGCAACAACAAAGAGAATGTCGCATGCTGCTTTTATCATATAAAATGTTATCTTGGTTTACTAAACCTAACTGTTGTTACAAAGCTTAAAGGTACTGAACTTGTCAAATTCAGGTGCACGGAGCCCCTGGGGCTCTTAGTCATACCTCAGGCAGCTGTCCGTTAGAAGAACTACCAAGTTTCATTGACTTGCACCCAAAGAGTCAAGAACTGCGATTTTGTTTGCGAATTAATTTCGTACTCGGACCCGGCTGGTCTTGACCTATTTTTTTATCTAAATTTAGATCAGGTAGATCACCACATCATGCACTAAAAGACACGTCACTAGCAAACTATGTCAGACATCATCATGAGTTTGTGTAAAACAAAATGGAGGCCGGAATCACTCAGTTGAATCGAACTCCGACCAAACACCATGTAATAATTAGGTTAATTTATGCACTCGCGTGAACAAGAAACTGTCGAGCATCACAGATGTCGTCGAAAAGTAGTTTTGGGTTTGTTTTACCACCATAGGAGGATTTTTGAACTGTAAATGCACTCAGCTGCAACAAAAATGCAAAACGAAGGCTGTGAGCTGCACTGTGCCTTTAGTAAAAAATCAAATATGTGTCAGGAAACAAAAAAATGACAAAAAATATTAGTTTGAATTCAAAGTCTAGCTTTTAAATTTTTTTTATTTATATATTTTTTTTTGGAGGCCTTACAATATTTATTTGATGTAACACGCACTGAACATATAACAGGACAAAAATCATTAGATTTAACCATATTTTTCATTTGCAACGAGTGTCATAATGTTTACCTTTCTTCGTACCATAATTCAAAATGGACCCCCCGCGGGTTAGGGGGAGTCCCATATTGGTTGGGACTAGAAAGAATTTACCCGATGCTACCCAGCATGTCGTAAGAGGCGACTAACGGTTCTGTTTCTTCTCTTCTTTTGTCTTATTTCTGCCTTACCAGTCCTTTCACCTATATTTCCTTCCAAGAAAACTCTCCCTACTTTTCCCTGCAGTTTTCCAATTCTTTTCTTGTTGTCTTATTTCTACCTGACTGGATCCATCACCTTTATTTCACTTACCAAAAGTCTTCTTTTCCACATCCTTATTTCTCTGCACCCCGCATGTCGTATGAGGCGACTAACGGATTCTCTTTCTCCTTTTACCCTTGTTAAGTGGTTCTTGTATAGAGTGTGGTCAGTGTTTGTGAGGATTTTGGTCAGGCAGTATGTAAGAAATGTTTGGTCCTTTGTACTGGAAACTTGCATTCTCCCAGTAAGGTCATATATAGTACTACGTTGCAAGCCCCTGGAGCAATTTTTTGATTGGTGCTTTTGTGAACAAGAAACACTTAACAAGTGGCTCTATCCCATCTCCCCCCTTTCCCCTATCCCATCTCCCCCCCTTTCCCTCGTCGCCATATAACCTTCGTGGTTGAAAACGACGTTAAACACCAAATAAAGAAAGAAAGAAATTCAAAATGGGGCCAGGGTTACGTGTTGTAAACTTGTGCACAAATTTAACCATCGATTTTTATTCTTTTTTGATATCCTTCATTTTTATTTTTTTTATTTTTCATTTATTTTTTTTCTACAAATTTTTTTTTTTTTTTTTTTTTTTTGGCAGTGTGTACAATAATTAAATTTTTTAATTTTTTTTTTATATAGTGTACAAATTTTTTAATTTTTTTTTTTTTTTTTTTTTTTTTTTTTTTTTTTTTTTTGCAGTGTGTACAATGATTAAAAAAAAAAAAAAAAAAACTAATATCGTGTTAAACTGCGAAAAAAAGTGTGTGTGAACAGGGATTGTTACTGGTGTTAAATCCGGACATACACAAAACACAAAAAGTAACTAAAAGTGTGTTTTATCTTGACATTTTGCTAAATTGTAAAAATAAGGTAAAATTAAATTATTTATATGTATTTAACCTTATTTCAAGCCTCCATAGTTATTTTTGGGTGATTTTGAAGACATGTTTTATTTGGACGTCGAAGTAAAATTTAATGTCGAAGAAAAGCCCAAAATTTCACGCGGGAGTCGAGGTATCCCACCATAAACACATACACACACACACACACACATACGCACACACACATACACACACACACATACACACACACACATACACACACACACCTTCACACACACACATACACACACATATACACACACATATATACACACATACACACACACACACACACACACACACACTCACACACACACATACACACACACACACACACACACAGTTGCTCGTAGTCGGGACAATGGTAATTTGGAACAAAACTAATCTTTATATACCCTCAGGGTCTTGACACCAGGGTCTCCTCGCATAGACACGATGTAGCTACCAGTCGTGGGGATGGTCCATGTACTCTGTGCAGAGTTGTAGAGAGAACCGAAGTCGGTGGCCTTTTTATTGTTGAAGCTGAGCCAGAGACTGTAGAGTATACAGAGACGCTCCATGCGGTGCTGAAAAGTGAGACCGGATGCCCAGTGGCGCCACCACGCGGAAACATGGAAAAACCTACTTTCTCTTTTCACAGCAGTAGTGATATCGTGCTGCACAAGCATGGCCGCGCCAACGCGAAAACGCAGTGGGGCATGGTGTTCGGCCATCAATTGCTCAAACCCGTCGCGATATAACCCTTCGTGGTTGAAAACGACGTTAAACACCAAATAAAGAAAGAATCAATTGCTCAAACGCACATGCCAAAGGCTTCGGGATGTTCAAATTTCCCGAGGAAGAGAGCAGGTGAGGATTGTTTCTTCAATTCAGTTTTCTCTCGTTAAATGTTGGAAAATCAGTAAAAGTTGTTGCGTCGAACTGCGTGTAGATCTATTCTACCGGAACAGTGAAAACACACACTGTATACACACTACAGCCTCAAACCAGTCCAGAGGGTAGACAGAGAGAGAGAGAGAGAGAGAGAGAGAGAGAGAGAGAGAGAGAGAGAGAGAGAGAGAGAGAGAGAGAGAGAGAGAGAGAGAGAGATTGGATTGGATTGGATTGTTTACTCATTTAGGCCGTAGCCCCTTATGACGGGGGTGAACATTTATACAATGACATGACATTTACACACACATCAAATGAAATAAATCATACACGAACTACTAAGACATTACATTTCAAATAAAATATACCGTAGGCTTACATGAACTAAGACATAACAACACTACGTAGCCGAAATGCTTTGTACACATAAGCTGACAACTTTCGAACAATACCTTCATTCACAGATGCCAAAAGCATAGAAAACTTGTGCAAACTTGGGTTTCTATAAAACTTAGCAGGAATAAACTGGCATCGCAAATCACGAAGTGCGGGGCAACAAAGCACAAAATAAAACTCATCTTCCTTACTTTCCCTGCACAATGGGCATAACAACATATCCGCATCGTATCTCTTATATCGATTAACGTGCACAAATAGTTCTGTTATTCCACCTCGGAATCTTGCCATAATAAGAGAGAGAGAGAGAGAGAGAGAGAGAGAGAGAGAGAGAGAGAGAGAGAGAGAGAGAGAGAGAGAGAGAGAGAGAGAGAGCTTTCTGAACAAGAAAGAAGCAACTGAAAAGAAATAAGAAAATCATCGATCGATCAAGATTCTTTAAAGTCAGCTTGGTCACAAGAATCTGGTTTAAGTTGCTGTATTTTACAGTTTTCCTTACATGATAACTTCTTAGCTCCGTGTTATTGACAACCTATTTCAGTTTCGATGTGCTGGGACGGCACCAAATTGACTAAATGCCTTAGTTACCGATTTAACCGGGAACTATTTCGTTAAACGATTAATTCCTGAATATTTTCTCAGGCTTAACGAACCATGTATTCAGTATGTATTTGTATTTGATTAAAACACACAAAAATAACGACGGTTAGTTCGTGAAAAGAGACTGACTTGAATCATGTTTGCATAACTACAGCGATGCAGCGAATATTGCCTATGAAAATTAATTTGATTTAATTTTAATCTATACCATTTTTTGCGGTGTTTTTATGGTCATTTAAAAAGGATGTTCACAAACAAACATATTTTTTCATCCAGTTACTGTTTGCAGCACTGTCAGCCGGACAGAACAGACAGTATGTTAATATAAACGTGATATAAACACAGCCGACAGCAGCCGCTATACGCGAGCTACCTTGTGCGGCAGGGTGTGGCTCTTTTCCCGCGCTGCGCTGGCCGGTCTCAGTTTCGCACCGCAGCGCAAAGAAGGATGACGCGTCTCTGTATACTCTATAGTCTCTGGCTGAGCTTAGCACCCCTGGGCTGTACGCCAACGTGGTCCGTCCAGGCGGTAAAGGCAATGTGATTGATGTACTTTTGCTGGTTGCCTTGTAGGTGTACGAAGGAGAAGGAGGTGCCGCCTTCCAGGTTCCCCCCGGACTTGGTTACTTCGAGCTGTGAAGTGCATGATTATCACAGGAATGGGTGAGTGAGCTCAAAAAATAATGAATGAATGCTGTTGGCCTACGTATGCTCAATTGTTGAAGGTTAAGCTGCTCGCTTACAAGCACAGTCATTTTCGTAAACACAGTTCGGCTCACTAACTCAGATCTGGTCAAGTGGTAACATGAGGTAAAACCACCCCCCTTCCCCCCCCCCCCCCGCACAATTCAACCCCCCTTGAGTCACATGCCCACATCAGGTGGCCTTTGCGATATTCATTTATTAAAAAGCAACAAAAACCAGAACGGGTAGTCTCAGTGTGCACAGACATCAACGAGGTTGTTCGTTTTTGGGTATGTGACCAAGTGGAGGGATGATATCATTCCATATAAAAACCTGGCCAGATTAGGGCGGGAAGATCAGTAGCGACGACACTGGCATAGAAACTAGTTGTTGCTATCGGCATAGGTGCGATCCCCACGGTCGGCGAGGGATTTGATTCAAGATTCCACTTCATGCAGACTCTCGATTTAGAAACAATTTCATCTTATTCCTTGTCGGTTCCTGATTCAAAAAAACATATAGATATGTAATGTTTGGATTAAAAACAAGCTGAGGTAGTTAACAAGAATAGAGATACAGAAAAGCGTGCTATCCTGCTCAGCGCAACCAGTACGGCGCTGTACTTGCTTGTCAGTTTCACTGCCTTTCCCTCGAGCCGGGGACTGACGATGCTATACGGTCTTGGTGAACAAATGCAGTGCGTTCAGTTTCATTCTGTGAGTTCGACAGCTTGACTAAATGTAGCAATTTCGCCTAACGCGACTTGTTGATTTATCCCAAAGGTTTTGAGTCGTGTATTAAAAATCGAATATGGTGCGTGAGTGCCCTTGTACAGCTTTCCAACAATCCCATATTCTATTTTTAGTACGGGATATCCCCAAGGAAAGGTCAAAGGGAATGTGTATCACCCCGTGTCGACTGATAGTAATGATAGTAGAGTACTTCTAGTTCTAGTATGATTTATTACCAATTCAGTGCCCCATTTGGCTTTTTGACCAATCAGGACGGATTCTAGATGAAACTCTAAATGAAATGTTATAACGTTCAGGCAGGGACCCATTTTGCTTATGAAGCTAAAAATTAACAAGAAAAAGTAAATATTTAAATCAACGATATCAGCGTGATTTATTCTGAAGAATAACACTTCACATGCTGTCAGATAATACTGTCTTTATCTAAACAATACCGAAAAGCGAGTTTTGTCGGTGGGTGCTTTACGGAACAGCAAGGCACCGCCCATCCTCTGAGTGTGCAATGCCGACCCGCTCACTTTAAATCTAAATTATCAAAGTTCGGAAAAATCAAGTGAAATTGCGTCACTCGCTTTAGGTTAAATGTATCGTTACGTCATTTCCCATCCGTCTGGAGTCGGTTCTAAATTTGTCGCTCAGTGTTCAACAAGAAAAAGGGAAGCAAGCGAAACGCATGTTCAACATGGTTTATCTTGTGAGATTGTTGTGTGTCAAACGCATTTGACCTGTGAATATTCATCACGTCAGTTGTGTTAATCTGATTGGCTGACCTCGGTCACGAGAATTCTTTGACTGACAGGCATAATCAGGTAGGAGCGCTCAAGTTCCCATTGCGGCTGTTCTGCCTTATTCGTGGGGTCGCTTCGAAATTTCTTTTGGTCGAATTAAAGGCAGAGTAAGCCTCCCGTAAACCATCACAGATACGGTCAGGCTTTTACACACAGTACAAACACCCTTTCATTTAAACACTCACCAATTGAGAACATCCTAGGTGCCCTCCGTAAAGAGCGAACAATTTTCAAAGAATTTATTTTTGCGTGGTTTATCTTACCCCAGAGCCATCGTGAACCCGTGTGATCCAGTTTTCCCCCTTTTCACAATGCAGTCGTCATAGTTAGTCATTTGAATGCGACTCGACGTGAGCTTATCTACAATAGCACGTTTTTTATGCACGAAACAACGGCTGTGGTTCACAAGAACTCTAGCGATGGCTTTTGACTGTTGAGAGGAACGGCGATTTGCACTGATAAACCGGTGTAACAGGCCATTTTCACACATAGTCAGTTTTGACCGGGAGGTCATTCTGGGCTAGCTGATTTTGACCGGGAGGTCATTCTGGGCTAGCCAATTTTGACCCCCCCCCCCCCAGTCAGTTTTGACCCCCCCTTCAAACGTTAAAAATAAGTACGTTAGGACCATTTGAAACGAAATATATGTATGTGTCCACAAAATCTGTTGGAAAAATGATCTAAAAAAAATAAAAATAAAAATAAAATTCTAAAAATTTTTTTTAAAAAGTTTTGACGCTTCCTATGAAACTTCAAAAAAAAGTACACTAGGACCTTTTAAAACGAAATGTACGCATAAATGAATGCATCTATGCATCTCCAAAAGTTTGGGGAGGGGGGGTCATTCTGGGCTAGCCAGAATGACCTCCCGGTCAAAATCAGCTAGCCCAGAATGACTCCCCGGTCAAAACTGACTAGGCCAGTCAGTTTTGACCCCCCCCTTCAAACTTCAAGAATAAGTACTTCAAGACTTTTTAAACCGAAATGAATGTAAATGTGGACAATATTTGTTAAAGAATTGATATTACAACAAACAAAACAAAAACCCTTAACTCTAAAAAAAAAATAAAAAATAAAAAGTTTCGACGCTTCCCTTCAAACTTCAAGAATAAGTACACTAGGACCTCTTAAAATAAAACATACGCATGTATGTATGCATCTATGCATCTCCCCAGGTTTTGGGGGGAGGGCCGGGGGGGGGGTCAAAATCAGCAAGCCCAGAATGACCCCCGGTCAAAACTGACTAGGCCAGTTAGTTTTGACCTCCCCTTCAACCTTTAAGAATAAGTACTTTAGTACCTTTTAAAACGAAATATATGTATATGAGCACAGTATTTGTTGGAAAAAAGATTTTTTTTAAAATCAACAACAAAAATCGAACAAAACGTACTTTTGAAAAAAAAAAAAAAATTACGACGCTTTCTTTGAAACTTCAAAAATAAGTACACTTGGACCTTTTAAAACGAAACGTACACATATAGGTATGCATCTATGCATCCCCACAAGGTTTTTTGGGGGGGCAGTCATTCTGGGCTAGCCCAGAATGACCTCCCGGTCAAAATCAGCTAGCCCAGAATGACCCCCCGGTCAAAACTGACTGGGCCAGTCAGTTTTGACTTCCCCTTTAACCTTTAAGAATAAGTACTTTAGGACCTTTTAAAACGAAATTTATGTATGTGTGCACAAAATCTGTTGGAAAAATGATCTAAAAAATAAAAAAATAAAAATAAAATTCTAAAAAAAATTTTTAAAAAAGTTTTGACGCTTCCTATGAAACTTAAAAAAAAAGTACACTAGGACCTTTTAAAACGAAATATACGCATAAATGAATGCATCTATGCATCTCCACAAGTTTGGGGGGGGGGGTCATTCTGGGCTAGCACAGAATGACCTCCCGGTCAAAATCAGCTAGCCCAGAATGACCCCCCGGGCAAAACTGACTAGGCCAGTCAGTTTTGACCTCCCCTTCAAACTTCAAGAATAAGTACTTTTGGACCTTTTGAAATGAAATATATGTATATGTGCACAGTATTTCTTGGAAAAATGATTTTTTTTAAATCGAAAAAAACAAATCGAAAAATACTTACTTTAAAAAAATTAAAAAAATAGAAAAGTGTCGACGCTTCCCTTTAAACTTCAAGAATATGTACACTAGGACCTTTTAAAACGAAATGTACAAATAAATAAATGCATCTATGCATCTCCACAAGTTTAGGGGGGGGGGGTCATTCTGGGCTAGCACAGAATGACCTCCCGGTCAAAATCAGCTAGCCCAGAATGACCCCCCGGGCAAAACTGACTAGGCCAGTCAGTTTTGACCTCCCCTTCAAACTTCAAGAATAAGTACTTTTGGACCTTTTAAAATGAAATATATGTATATGTGCACAGTATTTGTTGGAAAAATGATTTTTTTCAAATCGAAAAATACTTACTTTAAAAAAATTTAAAAAATAGAAAAGTGTCGACGCTTCCCTTTAAACTTCAAGAATATGTACACTAGGACCTTTTAAAACGAAATGTACAAATAAATGAATGCATCTATGCATCTCCACAAGTTTAGGGGGGGGGTCATTCTGGGCTAGCCCAGGATGACCTCACGGTCAAAATCAGCTAGCCCAGAATGACCCCCCGGTCAAAACTGACTACGCCAGTCAGTTTTGACCCCCCCCTTTAAACTTTAGGAATAAGTACATTAGGACCATTTAAAACGAAATATATGTATGTGTGCACAAAATCTGTTGGAAAATTGATCTAAAAAAAAAAATAAAAAAAAATAAAAAATAAAAAAAATTTGACGCTTCCTTTGAAACTTCAAAAATAAGTACACTAGGACCTTTTAAAACGAAATGTACGCATAAATGAATGCATCTATGCATCTCCACAAGTTTTGGGGGGGGGGGGGTTCATTCTGGGCTAGCCCAGAATGACCTCCCGGTCAAAATCAGCTAGCCCAGAATGACCCCCCGGTCAAAACTGACTACGTCAGTCAGTTTTGACCCCCCCTTTAAACTTCAAGAATTAGTACTTTAAGACTTTTAAAACCGAAATGAATGTAAATGTGGACAATATTTATTAGAAAAATGATATTACAACAAACAAAACAAAAACCCTTAACTCTAGAAAGAAAAAAAAATTCGACGCTTCCTTTCAAACTTCAAAAATAAGTACACTAGGACCTTTTAAAACGAAATGTACGCATAAATGGATGCATCTATGCATCTCCACAAGTTTGGGGGGGGGGGGTCATTCTGGGCTAGCCCAGAATGACCTCCCGGTCAAAATCAGCTAGCCCAGAATGACCCCCCGGTCAAAACTGACTACGCCAGTCAGTTTTGACCCCCCCTTCAAACTTTAAGAATAAGTACTTTAGGACCATTTAAAACGAAATATATGTATGTGTGCACAAAATCTGTTGGAAAATTGATCTAAAAAAATAAAAAATTAAAAAAATAAAAACAAAAAATTTTGACGCTTCCTTTGAAACTTCAAAAATAAGTACACTAGGACCTTTTAAAACGAAATGTACGCATAAATGAATGCATCTATGCATCTCCACAAGTTTGGGGGGGGGGGGTCATTCTGGGCTAGCCCATAATGACCCCCCGGTCAAAACTGACTACGTCAGACAGTTTTGACCGGGGAAGCAGAACAAGACCGAATATACATTTGCGGACAAGACCGAATATACATATGCGCCTAAGGTCGAATGAAAGTGTTTATACATTTGCGGATAAGACCGAATATACATTTTGCCTAAGACCGAATGTACATTTGCGGACAAGACCGAATATACATTGCAGCGGTGGGTAGAAAATATACGTTGCCGCCTAAGACCGAATGTACATTTGCGGACAAGACCGAATATACATTGCAGCGGTGGGTAGAAAATATACGTTGCAGCCTAAGACCGAATATACATTTGCGGACAAGACCGAATTTGTCGCTTAAGGTCGAAAATACATTTCTGGCACGAATTTCAATAGCGGCAAATATGTTGCAATTGATCGAATACACGTGAAAGGGCAAAATCCCAAAGCACGAACAACAACGGATACAATAACATACATAGCGACTAAAGTGTGTGAATGACACGTGAATCATGAACAACGAACAACAATAGCGGCAAATATGTGTCAATACCACGAGAATGCACAACAATCAAGCACGTGAATAACACGTGAATTCCAAAACACGAACATCAATAAAACAACAAACAGTTACGTGAATAACACGTGAATTCCAAAACACGAACATCAATAAAACAACAAATAGGTACTAGTGTGTTAAATTACATTAGGCACGAACAACAAACAGGTACAAATAAAAATGTACACGAGAATCATGAACAACAAAAGCAATCAAAGGGATCCTATATATATCCCATCACGTCAAGTTTGATGACAGCAGATTTGAAAACAGTGATTTGAAAACAGCGATTTCCAGCACAGCATCCAGGATCTATTTTAACCATGCGCGTTTATTAGCAATACGAAAACGTGCGCTTATCGGATAAACTGTGATCTTAGTTTCTATCGGCCTTAGGCAAAATGTATATTTTCGACCTTGTGCGCAAGTGTATATTCGGTCTTAGGCGACAATGTATATTCGGTCTTAGGCAAAATGTATATTTTCGACCTTACGCGCAAGTGTATATTCGGTGTTGGGCGACAATGTACATTCGGTCTTAGGCAAAATGTATATTTTCGACCTTAGGCGCAAGTGTATATTCGGTGTTAGGCGACGATGTATATTCGGTCTTCTGCACAATGTATATTTTCGACCTTAGGCGACAATGTATATTTTCGGCCTTAGGCACGTATGTATATTCGGTCTTATTCATGTTACCCTTTTGACCCCCCCTTTAAACTTCAAGAATTAGTACTTTAAGACTTTTAAAACCGAAATGAATGTAAATGTGGACAATATTTATTAGAAAAATTATATTACATCAAACAAAACAAAAACCCTTAACTCTAGAAAAAAAAATTCGACGCTTCCTTTCAAACTTCAAAAATAAGAACACTAGGACCTTTTAAAACGAAATGTACGCATAAATGGATGCATCTATGCATCTCCACAAGTTGGGGGGGGGGTCATTCTGGGCTAGCCCAGAATGACCTCTACGTCAAAATTAGCTAGCCCAGAATGACCCCCCGGTCAAAACTGACTAGGCCAGTCAGTTTTGACCCCCCTCCCCCCACCTTCAAACTTCAAGAATTAGTTAGTACTTTAAGACTTTTTAAACCGAAATGAATGTAAATGTGGACAATATTTGTTAGAAAAATGATATTACAACAAACAAAACAAAAACTCTAAAAAAAAATAAAAAAAATAGATTTTCGACGCTTCCTTTGAAACTTAAAAAATAAGTACACTAGGACCTTTTAAAACGACATGTACGCATAAATGAATGCATCTATGCATCTCCACAAGTTTTTTTTTTGGGGGGGTCATTCTGGGCTAGCCCAGAATGACCTCCCTGTCAAAATCAGCTAGCCCAGAATGACCCCCCCCCATACTTGTGTAGATGCATAGATGCATTTATTTATTTGTACATTTCGTTTTAAAAGGTCTTAGTGTACTTATTTTTAAAGTTTCAAAGGAGGTGTCAAAAACTTCTTTAATTTTTTTAAATTTTTTTAAATTTGTTTTTATTTGTTTAGATCATTTTTGCGACAAATATCGTTTTAAAAGGTCCTAACGTACTTATTCTTGAAGTTTGAAGCCTAGTCAGTTTTGACCGGGGGGTCATTTTGGGCTAGCTGATTTTGACGGGAGGTCATTCTAGGCTAGCCCAGAATGACTGCCCCCCCCCAAAAACTTATGGGGATGCTTAGATGCATACATATATGCGTACATTTCGTTTTAAAAGGACCTAGTGTACCTATTCTTAAAGTTTGAAGGGTAGCGTCAAAAAACTTTTTTTTGAGTAAGTTTTTTTTCCGAATTAAAAAAAATATATTTTTCCAACAAACAGTGTGCAGATATACATATACTTTGTTTTAAAAGGCCCTAAAGTACATATTCTTGAAGTTTGAAGGGGAGGTAAAAACTGACTGACCTAGTCAGTTTTGAAGGGGGGTCATTCTGGGCTAGCTGATGTTGACCCCCCCCTAACCTGGGGAGATGCATAGATGCATACATACATGCGTATGTTTTGTTTTGAGAGGTCCTAGTGTACTTATTCTTGAAGTTCGAAGGGAAGTTTGGAAACTTTTTTTTTCTTTTTTTTTTCTTGTAATATCCTTTTTCTAACAAATATTGTCCATATTTACATTTATTTCGGTTTAGAAAGTTAAAGTACTTATTCTTGAAGTTTAAAGGGGGGGTCAAAACTGACTGGCCTAGTCAGTTTTGACCGGGGGGTCATTCTGGGCTAGCTGATTTTGACGGGAGCCCAGAATGACCCCCCCCCCCCCCCTCAAACCTTAGATATATGTAGTTATATACATATTTGCATACATATTGTTTCTAAAGGTCTTAATGTACTCATTCTTGAAGTTTGCAGGGGGGGGGGTCAAAATTGACTAGGGGGGGTCAAAACTGACTAGCCCAGAATGACCTCCCGGTCAAACTGGGCTGCTTCAAAATAGACTGCTACACCGGGCTGTCGTCTGCTACGACCCTTGCGTGACCCTGCTTCCGGGCTTTTCTTTTTTTAAACTTTCACAACTTCGAATTGTTCTGATCTTGTCTTGATGAAAAACGAATTCTTTTATGATTAAAGAATGTTTGTGTAACAAGCTGTCAATTTATTATTTAGATTTTAAAAGTTAGGTCTTGCACAAAAACGAGGCGCCATTGTTGTAGAGGAGCAAGTCCACGAAAATAAATTCTTGGAAAATGTCTCACGCTCGACAGAAAGCAGCCAGGATGTTCCCGTTCGGTGAGCGTTCAAATGGAAGTATGCTTGTACTGTATTTAGACGCTCGGGGACCTCTGTGATGGTTTACGGGAGGCTTACTGTGCCTTTAAACGGTTATAAAACCGTTATTTCTAATATGCTGACTGTTAGCAAATGATAACAGACATGGTTCACAAACGATATCAGCATTCGCCTAAACGGCTCATGCTTGATTTCTTTTTTCTCGACATGTCTGTTATCATTTGCTAACAGACAGCATATTAGAAATAACTCATAATAATAACACTAATAATGACAGCTTATATAGCGCGAACCAAAGTAAAATATGTTCTCCGCGCAATACATTTCAGCTATGAATAAAGCCATACTATTTAAACACCAAATACAACACATTCTAACAAAATAACGTAACAATAAACTTACAGCAACACATTATCCAGTTATTCTCTTTCCAGCCTCCTCTTTCCTGGCGATAGGCTCATTTCACGACGCACTGACTTCCCTTGGCCACCTTATTCCCCTGATCGCAACCCATACGACTACTTTCTGTGGGAGTGCCCAGGACAGAATATACGGCAACAATTCCTAGACCCTGACAGCCCTGTAGGACGACATTCGAAGGGAAATCAGGCGCATAAAAGCTGACAGCTGACATGATTGGACGAGTCATGGACAATTTCAACGTTCGTGTTGCAGCAGTTCTTGTACGAAGAGGACCTTGGGTAGAGCAGATTACCAACTACTAAGGACAAACCAATTTCAACCAAATTTGCAAGACATCATTTGCCATGATTCTGCTATCGTTTTGCGGAGACATTTTCTAAATCTCTCTTCGCAGTCAAAAATGAGATCAACAAAAAAATAGGGCACTTTTAGTGGACCACCCTGTATACAGAAAATGTGAAAGAAACAATTGAAAGTCAGAAGAGACTTTCTTCTGAGATTTGTTAAAATCTCTTAGCAGAGCAAAATAGAGAGGAATTGACAGCCCTATTGGGGAAATCAGACCCTCCTCGGATATATATATATTATCGCATTTTTACTGATCACATGACAAAAACAGCTTTTGTCATTGGTCAACTAGGAACTGTATACCAATTGACATCGCACAGGAAGTTCCTAGTGAATTTGACATCGCGCAGGAAGTAGCTTTCCAATTCTAATTTTGAAGAATAAAATCTCACCTGAAGGAAACAAATGTCTCCCTTTTTTTTAAATCACAAATTCATAAAAGAAAAGTAATTGAATCAGAAAGATTAAGCTGTGCAATGAATAAAATTAAACTTTTCCCACCCAGCTTTAACAGAGAAGTAGTAGAAAAGAATGTTACAATCTTACCGACTGAGGTAGTTGGAACAGCCATAAAGTAAACAAAGCTGACCTTGAAAGTACCAGTAGTGACAGTACTTAGAAAACTGTGAGATCTCTTGCAGTGTTTCAGCGCACATCACTCACAACAAGGCAGGAAATGAGCAGCCGATTTAAACAGTTCGCACCTGCATGAACCATTGTCCACCTTTCTTAGTCGTAGCCATACAACATCAACCGAACAACTTTCAGCATTTTTCACAGTCACAGCGCCGTCGGAGGACGCCATTTTGGATGCGTTGTAAGCGAGACTGAGCTTCGACAACATTATTATGAAGTCAGCCGATACCGACAAATACCTGGAAGCTTTCTTGGGCACAGAAAATGAGCCAGAGGATTTCGCTGATACTGCCAGGCGCACTTCAGTTCCTGCCATTGTTCAGAATTGCCAAATCGAACAGTCAAAAAGAGTACGACTGAGGAAGTAACTGGGACATTCTTCGCTGTTCCTTCGAACTGGCAACTCCACTGAACTTGTTAGCCTTTGTTGGTGATCTGTTTCGACCGTATAGTTTTGTTCTTTTTTAATTATAAATGCCTTATTTTGTCTGAGAAAAAGAACCAGTTACTGAAAAATAAAAGTAAGAGCAGCAAAGTTACGAAAGCAGGAAAAGACAACCCAACATTTCCAACATTAAACTTTACAAGGCAGTAGCCTCCCTTGCGTTTGTCTGACTTCTTAGGTAGGTTTATGATTTCTACTGTTCCGAAATCGAATGCGATAAAATCGTTATCGTTAGATTTGACTGTGATATCAACATTTATCAGTCTGAATGTCTCGAAAGGCTGAATCATATCAGATCTCGGCTTACGCCTCGATCTGATATGATTTCAGCTTTCTCGACATTCAGACTGATAAATGTTGATATCACAGTCAAATCTAACGATAACTAATAATATATATATACCAAATACTAGATCTGAGGCGGGGAGCTGAATTGTTTCCTTTAGCTTTAAGATAGCAATACGTGAATGAATGAATGAATGAATGAAAAACAAGGAATGGGATCGGGAGGAAAGGATTCCTATCTGAAAACATTTAGTCACTAAAAAATATGTAAGTGAATAAATAACGAAATACATATGCGACCCTCAAAGATGCTCCCGAACCCCCCCCTCCCCCCTCCCCCTCCCCCCTCCCCCCTCCCCCCCCCCCCCCCCGTCCTAACCCTTCTTTCCAACCAGCACTCCCGTTCAAACTTACTTTTCTTCCAGCTTGCAAGTAGAATGCTCCAGATGCGGAGAGGGCTTTGCCACCGTCACAGAAGACGTTGAAGAGTCCGGTTCCAACGTTCAGACTGACAGCACCGTTGCCACAGTCGGGTCTTGCAGCCACCCAGTAAATCCCACAGGTGGTGATTTTCATATAATCTGCATTGTCATCATTGCGACTCCAGACCCCGGTGTCCAGGAAACGGTAGTCGAACTTTACGACGTTGGGCGGGCCAGAGGATTGCCCGCTGGAGCGTAGCGTTAAGTAGTTCTGTAACAACACGTGGGGGAAGCGGACACTTTAAGTCGTTAATTGATCAAGTTTAACAAAGAAAATTTACTCTATTTTTTGAAACTTTTAAAATCCTAAAATACAAGCTCAGTGTCCTAAATGAACTCGCTTCGTGAACAGTCCAGTAAGTATTTATGTCCCTTGAAAATCAATGCAAGGTCAACGGAAGGAATCGACTTTTTTTTTTTTGACCTCAGTTGCATGCAGGATGCTTCAACCCATATTTTTTGCCCGAGTTTTGTAAATTTTTTATTTGTTATTTTTTGTTATTTTTTTTTAAGGCGGGGAGCATCCTTCTTCCTTGGTCTTTTTCTGTATAACATAATCAACTTTATATTATACAAAACATAAACTTCTGTCTAATGTTTAACTCTAATTCCAATAAGATACGTAAGTCTAACTTCTTCCCATACTTAAATTTTCCTATGGTCATTTTTGTTATTAAAATACAATAATTTATAAAGTAAATTTGATCGTTTTTTAAATTTTCATTCCAAAAACCAAATAATATATCTGTTTCATTCAAAGTTATATTATAATAAATGTGCTTAAAAATAAAGTCTTTACATAGTTTCCAAACGTTCCTCACCTCTTGACAATGAAAAAAGAAGTGCTCAAGTGTATCCAGTTAATTACAAACTTCACAATTATTAGTTTGACATAAACCCATCTTGTTTAGTAAAATATTCGTTGGGTAAATTCTGTGTAAAATTTTCCAATGAAGCAGACGCAGTCGTTCTTCTTTTGTACAATTAACAGCTAACAGCCAGTGTCTTGATTCCAGAACAACATTATGCTTTCTTTGCCAAAAAGAACAGGCGCTCGGAGTTTGTACCTCGAAATTAACAAGTTCAAGTTCAAGTTCAAGTTTATTGGTCCATAACCCATGGGGGCATTTTGAACAATAAATACAATCAATACAATCATGATATATGCTAATATAATAAAAAATAAATAAAATAAAAAAATAAAAAATATTAAAAAAATTATGAAAAACTGTTACAAATTCTATTAGTAAAGTCCAAAATATTCTTTAGCAATTTCTTTTTCTTAGTAGCAAACAACTTTTTAAATTTAAGTGCATTAGGTTTTTTCCAATAGTAAGGTGGTAACAACTCAGCTCTTTCTTCTTTGAAAAAATCACAGACAAATAAATAATGGAATTCATCACCTATGTCATGCGATACACATTTGGTGCAAGTTCTTTCTGACCTCGGGATGTTAAGATAACGTTCTTTCTGTACAGGTAAATTGTTGTTTAATGTTCTAAACTTCATCATTGAAACACATTGCTGATATGGCAGGGTTGTGACGTAGTCTTCACATGCAAAAATATCTTTGAACATTCGATAATTCCAAAACATATTTTTTGTTCCAATTTCTGTAAACCATTTATGGATATACTGGTCATATAGACTTCTTTTTACTTTTTTTTTAAACCATGTACTTGAGTATTGAATATTTTCTTGAGACGTCCAAAGGCCAGAGAGACCAATTTCATTTAAGGTTTTTTCAATGAAACATAAGTACTTGGATTCAATCATCTTGTTGATATACAATCTATAAGTAAAGCAATACACAATACTTGAAAATTTATTTTTATGAATAGGACTAATCAGTTTATACCAATAGCAAAGCATTCTACATTTCATATTAACATCTAGTGGATATCTTCCAAGTTCACCAAATATCATAGCATTTGGAGTTGATTTTTTTAGTTTGAAAACAATTTTATAAAAACGCAATTGAAGTTTAGTAGCAAGTTCACAGGAACCAAAACCCCATACTTCACATCCATACAATAAAATTGGAGCAATCATTTTATCAAACAGGTCAACTTGTATGTCCACAGGCAGTGACAATTGTCTACAAGTGCGCAAAAGAACAAACATTGCCCTTGAGGCACGATCATATAGATTCTTCTGTGCGACTGAAAATGTATTATTATAATTAATCTTCAGGCCCAAGTACATTACATCAAACACTACTTCGATTAAATTGCCATTGTACGTAAACAGTGGTTTATTTCTAATTTTACCTCTGGAAAAAACTATAACTTTCGTTTTGTTTACATTAATATTTAGACGCCATTTTAAACAGTATTCGTGCATTTTGTTTAAACATTCTTGCAGGTTTTTTTCCGACTCTGAGCAGATCACAGTATCATCCGCATACAGTAACAAGTCGCGTAAGGCGAAAATACAATATTTAGTCAAGTAGCTGCCATTTTTCAGCAAGACCGTATACTCGTAGCATCGTCAGTCCACCGCTCATGGCAAAGGCAGTGAAATTGACAAGAAGAGCGGGGTAGTAGTTGCGCTAAGAAGGATAGCACGCTTTTCTCTACCTCTCTTTGTTTTAACTTTCTGAGCGTGTTTTTAATCCAAACATATCATATCTATATGTTTTTGGAATCAGGAACCGACAAGGAATAAGATGAAAGTGTTTTTAAATTGATTTGGACAATTTAATTTTGATAATAATTTTTATATATTTAATTTTCAGAGCTTGTTTTTAATCCGAATATAACATATTTATATGTTTTTGGAATCAGAAAATGATGGAGAATAAGATGAACGTAAATTTGGATCGTTTTAAATTTGGATCGTTTTTTTTTTACAATTTTCCGATTTTTAATGACCAAAGTCATTAAGTAATTTTTAAGCCACCAAGCTGAAATGCAATACCGAACCCCCGGCTTCGTCGAAGATGACTTGACCAAAATTTGAACCAATTTGGTTGAAAAATGAGGGCGTGACAGTGCCGCCTCAACTTTCACGAAAAGCCGGATATGACGTCATCAAAGACATTTATAAAAAAAAAATGAAAAAAACGTTCTGGGATTTCATACCCAGGAACTCTCATGTCAAATTTCATAAAGATCGGTCCAGTAGTTTAGTCTGAATCGCTCTACACACACACACACACACACACACACACACGCACAGACAGACACACATACACCACGACCCTCGTTTCGATTCCCCCCTCGATGTTAAAATATTTAGTCAAAACTTGACTAAATATAATAAAAACATTTGAAACAAAGCATTTACATCCGTATCATCCATTCCAGCCACAATAGCCTCTCTTGACATAGATTGTAAACCATTACTGTTTTCCAACAGAAAAGGCTTTAGATCATTTAAAAATAGAGCAAAAAACAACGGTGACAAGTTTTCCCCTTGTCTAACTCCACACAAACTGGGAAAATATCCAGAACACTCACTATTAACTTTAACACAAGATTTGGCATTTTCATACAAATTTCTTACAGTTTTTAAAAACTTCCCATTAACATCAGAACTAACTAATTTCTCCCATAAAAATGCACGGCGAACTTTATCAAACGCTTTTTCATAGTCTACAAATGCACAAAACAGTCGCTTCTTTTTGTTGAGAAAAAAATTTAATATACAATGCAAAGTAAAAACATGGTCTAGTGTTGAAAAACCTGTGCGGAAACCTGTTTGTTCTTGACCTAATTTGTTATTACTCTCCAAAAAGTTTGATAACCTATCATTTAAAATTGCACTGAAAAGTTTTCCGAAGCAGCTGAGTATAGTAATTCCTCTATAATTTGTGGGGTCAGCTTGAGAGCTTTTTTATATTTAGTCAAGTTTTGACTAAATATTTTAACATCGAGGGGGAATCGAAACGAGGGTCGTGGTGTATGTGCGTGTGTGTGTGCGCGTGTGTGTGTGTGTGTGTGTGTGTGTGTGTGTGTAGAGCGATTCAGACTAAACTACTGGACCGATCTTTATGAAATTTGACATGAGAGTTCCTGGGTATGAAATCCCCGAACGTTTTTTTCCTTTTTTTGATAAATGTCTTTGATGACGTCATATCCGGCATTTCGTGAAAGTTGAGGCGGCACTGTCACGCCCTCATTTTTCAACCAAATTGGTTGAAATTTTGCTCAAGTACTCTTCGACGAAGCCCGGGGTTCGGTATTGCATTTCAGCTTGGTGGCTTAAAAATTAATTAATCACTTTGGTCATTAAAAATCGGAAAATTGTAAAAAAAAATAAAAATGTATAAAACGATCCCAATTTACGTTCATCTTATTCTCCATCATTTTCTGATTCCAAAAACATATAAATATGTTATATTCGGATTAAAAACAAGCTCTGAAAATTAAATATATAAAAATTATTATCAAATTTTTTTTTTCGAAATCAATTTAAAAACACTTTCATCTTATTTCTTGTCGGTTCCTGATTCCAAAAATATATAGATATGATATGTTTGGATTAAAAACACGCTCAGAAAGTTAAAACGAAGAGAGGTACAGAAAAGCGTGCTATCCTTCTCAGCGCAACGAATACCCCGCTCTTCTTGTCAATTCCACGTGCACTGCCTTTGCCACGGGCGGTGGAGTGACGATGCTAAGAGTATACGGTCTTGCCGCTGCGTTGCATTGCGTTCAGTTTCATTCTGTGAGTTCGACAGCTACTTGACTAAATGTTGTATTTTCGCCTTACGCGACTTGTTTTTTTGTACAATGGAATAATTTCACCTACGGCCCATTGGGTTGGAACCTTTCCTGACTGCAAAACAACCTTAAAGGCATACGAACGCACTCCTGTGTTTACAAAGTGTAGTTTGCCCACAATCGATGTCAAACGCACCATAAGACCATATAATGACGATACGTCACCATGCGCGGACCATAATACATGCATTACAGCTTGTTCTAGCCTCTGAAAAAGTGAGGATGTCAACAAAGCCGCGGTGTTCTCTCCCTTGCATCAACGTTACATGTGTTGCCAAATCTATAAATAGGACGATCCAGATCAAAATGAAAATTCAAATATCTCAACATTTAAGGGGTCCTAGATCACAATATTTTGCAGGGAACCTAATTTAGTCTGTCTCCAGCTGTTGGTAAAGCAATTAGCGTGTATAGTCATCGAGTACATATGGCTTTAAACAACAATACATAAATATCAATCATTCGATCATGTGACGCTTTTAAATACTCATTAATTATTTTATCCTGACCGCATGCCTTATTGTTTTTTTAGCTTGTCTATACATTTGATAACTTCCTCCTTTGTAAAAGGCGCATTAAGAAATTCATTACTTGCTTCATTTAAATGTTCATTACTATCATCCATTTCATTTTCATCACACTCTTGTAGTTTAGTGAAATGTTCGAAAAACTCAGAACAAGTTGGATAGTTAGTTTTGGAATTATTCTTTTTATTTTTATTCAGAAGATTCCAGTATGCTTTCGGGTCAGTACTTCTTATCTTTCTCAAAGTTTTAACGAACTCATTATGATACGACTTGCATTCCTTTTTTATTGTCTTTTTGTATTCTTTAAAAGCACTCTTTTTTTCATCTTCATTGAACACATTTTTAAACCGTCTTGCTTTGTTTTTCGCATGTAAAAATATTTTTCTTTTCTCTTTGCAAATTGCACTAAACCATGGTTGTTGTAGTTTAAATTTCTTTGAACGTGGCTTTTTCATAAATTTTTGTTTTTTAATTACACCGATTTTCTCAGCAGAACAATTTAAAATATCACAAATCTTATTAGTAACACTATCAACGTCATCTGTTGTCGTACTCTCACTTGTAGCTAGCATATTTTGTAATTTAGTTTCAACAGTATAAATATCATCCTCATTCAGATTAACTACAAAAGCTAACTTGGTCCCATTGTTATTGTCCCATTTTGGTTTTGTGTACTTGTTATCCTTTTCTCTACCTTTAGACAGCAGATCTTCATTTTTGGTTTTTTTCACAACTTCTGCTAGGCAATCATTAGCGCGTACTTCATTATGTTTTAATAAATGCAAAACAACAGGACAGTGTACATCAGAATACATTTCACAAAATTCCATCACAGAAAAATAATTAACTTTCGAGAACAAATCTTTTGACAGGATGCAATAATCAACAACGCTCTTATCCTTACATGTGCATTTACCAACCCCTGTATCGTCGCCAACTCTACCATTAGCAATAACTAAGCCGGTCATTTTACAAAAATCAATCAATTTAAAACCAAGGTTATTAATATTATTATCCTGTGAGGCCCGCTCACCTATTAGAGTACCAACCTCATCAGAGTCAAACAAGTCATTATCAACAAAACCTTCTGAATGCTGATCATCTTCATGCAACATTTCACTCAGATGACCAGTGCGGGAATTTAAGTCTCCTAACAGACAAACATAATCATTATCTAACCCAAACTGCATGTACACCTCTTCTAGTTCAGCATAAACATCTTTGTTATGGTAAGGTGACCCTTCAGGGGGAATATATAAAGCACAGAAAAGGGTGTCACGTCCAAGTATTTTCTTATCTAACTTAAAAAATAACGCATTCTCACACATTTCTACATCCAAAAATGTATACCATATTTTCATCTCTTCTTTTATCTTATGTGACAGCTTTTTTTCTTCAAAAATAGTTATATTATTAGCAAACACTTCCCGTAATAAAACTAATACACCGCCTGATTTTCTGCGAAATGTTCCTCTATTCTTATAGAATGCTATATAACCTGGAATGTTAATCTCATCAATATCATCAAGTTTGCTCTCGCTAAAACAAATAATGTCATATTTGGCAATAAATTTCACAAATTCAGGAAATTTTAGCTTTGAAGTGATTCCACAGACATTAAGCGCTAAGCAGGAGAGTATATCAGGATTATCCTCAATACTATATTCAGAACCAAAGGAATCTCCAATCTCACTATCAACATTATATACATCTATTTTAACAGTAGATTTGTTACGTACATTCTCAACATCTAACGAGTCAAAATGAACATCAACATCTGACATTACAACAACATTATCCATTTCATGCGCATTGCCAACATCCAGAGAGTCATGCAGAATATCAACATCAGAAACATTTGCATACACATCAAATGGGTAACCAAAACAGTTCTTATTTCCCTTGGTGAAATATTACCAATACGAGTCAAACCCTGCAACAGAACATATCGGTATGGCAATGCGTTAATCAGTTTTGTTTTAAGTGCTGTACATAACGCATTATACTCAAATTGTCTGGCTGGTTTATAAGCAACCTTTTGACATAATTCTTCAAATGAAATCATGTCACCGATTTCATTCATGACATCCTTTACATGATAAATATGACATTTAATAAAATCTTTGAAAAAGAGGCATTTATGTTTATATTGTATATTCATGTTGTTCCATATACATTGATTCATCAATGGAACAGGTGTGGCATCATACTTTTCATACAAAATGTGTTTGGTGTCTAGCCAGGTTAACAATACTTGTCTCCAAAAGACCGATCTGCAGTTAACAACGCCAACCAGCTTCTTGGAGGATGCATTAGAGTCAAAACAGGACAAACCATTACCCAAACTTGAAAAAACATATCTAGGAGTGACAGACCAGTAATTGTCTGTAGAGTTGGAAGGAATCGACTTAAAACACAAAACTATCGCGCTTTTTGTTCCTCGTGTGTAGGCGCTGTAACTTAGAATACAAAGCATACATTGTTCAGGGTACAGTACTTCGTTTTAACAACGGCGTTTGAGGGTCTTCAGAAAGATTTGTAAGACGTTTTGTTTCTTCGACACGCTGCCATACGCACAGACTTACAATATCAGTCGTAGCGTTAGGAGCTCCACTCACATACTTGTATGTAACTTCAGCAGGACTGACGACGCACTGCAGATTATCCCAGCCCGCTACACGTTGCATGAAAGGAAAACAGGCCAAGTACTCGTCATAATCCCTATCGCGGCATAAATAATAGGCCGTGCGTCGTCTGTGCCGCTGAAACTGCGCATGTACATTCTGCCCATTACGCTGAACAATTCCCACGCGTCAAGACCAGCATGTTTGAGGTTACACTGTTTGTAGGCTCTGCACATATGCGTAAAGCCGCTAAGTATTCGTCAAGACCTATGCTCCCACATATTTTTTTTACAGGTCTTGCTCTTTATACTACATACGTGAGAGAGACACCCGTGAGATATAATAATCGTTCAAATCACACGTGTGTATATCATGTAAATGAGGTCATGTCAAGCAAGTCTGGCAAGGACCTGTTTTTCCACTGCTTATGATGCCAAAGTCACCGAGACAAACGTCATTATAGAAAAAAAATTGCGCTCGCTAATTACCCTCGATGAATCTTTAGAACTAACACGTCACGCCACACTTTCAGAGTGACGTTTCTTTGCTTTGACGTAATAGATTGCACGAGGCTTTAGAAGAGATCGAGGTTCCAAAACAAGCGTCTTCAATTTAGCTGCCTCGACTGCAGGACATTTTCAGTAAAATACACGTAAGTACAGTATGTAGGATAAACAGAATACTGCATGGCTTGCTATTTCGTACCAGATTTACACTCGTTGTTTTTTCAAATAGTGAACAGCTCGCTTTCGCTCGCAGTTCAATATTAGAAAATAAAAACTCGTGTAAATCTGGTGCGACACAGCAAGCCATGTAGTATTCTCTATGTATCCACTAACACCAGACAATAGCAGCAGAAAATTACCGACATGGCATTCTTTATTCCTGTGTCTCTCTTATCTCCCCTCTCCGCCGACCCGACTGAAGCCGGGTGGCGAAATTTGTTTTCACACGTCAGTTACGGGCTTTCAATCCCAAAGGCTATTTCCGAGTAGCTACGAACGTAAACGGAATTTCCGATGTGTACGGATGCTTATCAATAGAGTTGTCGTTCGTATTCCCAGACAAGACAGAATCTGTCACAAATGTTCATCAGGTGACCTTGGGGACGAGTTCCATTATATTTTTGTATGTCCTTTTTTTACCAATTATAGAAAACAGTTGTTACGGTGCTATTATTATGCCCGCCCCAATTCAGTTAAATTCAGAGAGCTTTTTTCCACTACAAAAAAGAGTTTATTGCTAAAACTCGCAAAGTTCATGACACTTGTCATGGACTGTTTGAGAAGCGAGTAAAATTTAATTCTCTTTTAGCTTTATACTCCGTTATCTGTTTTGTGTTGCTTGTAATAGTATTTTTGTCCTGATGTTAACTCCCCCTTCACCCCCCCTCCCCCTTCCCCCCATTTCCCATGGTAAAGCAATGTATGTAATCACTTTGCACTTGTAGTGTTTTATTATTATTATTATTATTATTATTATTATTATTATTATTATTTAAGTTATTGAGACATCCCAGTGCACTGAGGGATTTATAGAGCAAATCGAGAAAATTCATTATTGAACGAAGCGCATAGCGCTGAGTTCAATAATTATTTTCGAGATTTGCTCTATAAATCCCTTAGTGCACTGGGATTGTTTCAATAACGATATTGTCAGTACCGCCATAGAAAAAAGAAGATTCCAAGCGCACATTTTGCAACGCGCATTTGAATAGGCATAACTGTGTGGTCAGGTCGTGTACAGTAAAGATCTACTTTTGTGTGGGGTGTCTCAAGTGTGTCGTGCTTTCGTCACACGCATTTTAATTTCTGTTGGTAAATTCCAGTGTAGCGTTAATCTGAACAGTGATGATCTTTCAGAGAGACCTCATTTGAACTCGGAGAAAGGGCTGTGCTCTTCATTATTTGCGATTCGAAACCTCCAGTCGAGCTTCGACGGATTGACTGTGCGGAGTGACTCCCCTTGAATTGACTCGAAGCCGCGGGACTCGACGGTTCGCACATTTTCAAAACAAATGTGGCATATTTCTCGTGTTGAATCTTCACTCATCGGGGAGTCTGATACTAAATATGAACGGTAAGAATGCTCTGAACCCTACACGTATTATATCCCCATCGTTTTTTCGTTCACATTTGCCCAACATGTTAATTTGCTGAGCGGGGTTTATGTCGTCTGCTAGGGCAATCAAACCACTGCATGCAGTCTGCACTGACTGAGTCTGCACGCACGAGGCACGCTGGTAATAAGTCTTATAATGGTAAGAACGTTCTGAACCCTACACGTTTTCGATTACGATTGTTCTTGCCTTGAAATAATAATTCGGAAACCATTCATTTACTGAACTGATGCAGTCGTATTTCAGTGTAGTCAGTGCGGCTACGTATGACAGTCGATCGAGTCAGTCTTCCAAACTGGTCTAGCTGGTACGTTATCGGAATAACACTTGTGTTTTCTGCTAGCGGGTGGGAATTTTATATTAACTCATCATTTGGTAATATATATAATGTGGATGATAAGCTACATGCCACTAACACGATGAGAAGAATCTATGCAAGTCGGCGAGAGACAGCGGCTTCTATTTTTAGATCAGTGGCAGCCGCACTGTGGCACAGGCACATGCAATCTGTCAGAAAAAAACCCACTTCTGCTTTAATTGAGAAGCAGGGAATTTATGGTCATTTGGTATTGTGGAGAATATAAGCTACATGTCAGTAATTAATTCTGAGGATGAGAGCACAGTCTTGCTTAGGTAAAGGGCGTAAGAATACGCTCTGTGGAAAAGTTAGCGCACTCCAAGAGTGCGCTAACAGTTTTAGCGCATCGCCATTAGCCAATCAACTGGTTCACATCAGTCATGTGACACCAGTACTTACTGACAATTATTATTATTATTATTATTATTATTATTATTATTTATTATTATTGTTGAATTGTTTCTTGTATTGTTTTTGCTCTCCCTCACCCCTCAACTCCCTTTTCTGTACATAGTCTGATTTCTTTTTGTTTTAGTTCCTTTTATTTGATGTTGAATTAAATGTGTTTTTATTGTGCTTTTTAATTTTCCATGTACCCTCACGGGATTTTATTGGAATAAACTTGCCTTGCCTTGCCTTGCCTTGCCTTGCTAACCCAGTACACGCCCAGCCAGCATGATTCTATGGAAAGCCGTTTGGCTCATAACCATTACACGCGTAAAAAATGATTAGTACACGTGTAATAAATAATTAATGCACGTGTAATTAATGATTAATACACGTGTAATAAATGATTAATGCACGTGTAATAAATGATTCATACACGTGTAATAAATAATTCATACACGTGTAAGAAATGATTTAATACACGTGTAATAAATATTTCCTGCACGTGTAAGAAATGATTAAATACACGTGTAATAAATATTTCCTACGCGCGTAAGAAATGATTAAATACACGTGTAGGAAATGATTTAAATACATGTGTATTTTAATCATTAGATACACCTGTAATAAATTAAAACTTGAATCGAAAAATATACGACTTGCAAAGCAACAACTCTCGTCTATTCTACTTCCGGCTCGCGCGCGATTGATCTCTCAAAATGGCGACGCCGCTAGAGGGGATTTGTTTGGATCAGATCCGCCGAAAGGTGAACCATTGCATCAATTTGTTGCAGTCTGTAAGCGTGCAAAGCGAGGCGATGAAGACGCATAGAGTGTTTTTCATGTGGATTCCCAGTCCAAGTTTTTAAGTCGCTTAACCACGTGATTCCTGCATTTTTAACGCTTGTACGAAATATTTATTACACGCGTATTTATTCATTTCTTACGCGTGTATGAAAAATGTATTACACGTGTATTTAATCATGTCTTACACGTGTAAGAAATGATTAAATACACGCGTAAAACATTTTTCATACACGTGTAAGAAATGAATAAATACGCGTGTAATAAATATTTCGTACAAGCGTTAAAAATCTCATACACGTGTACGAAATGATTAAATACACGCGTAATAAATATGTCATGCACGTGTAAGAAATAATTAATACACGCGTAATAAATATTTCATGCAAGTGTAAAAAATAATTAAATACACGTGTAATAAATAATTACACGTGTATTTAAACATTTCTTACGCGTGTATGAAAAATGTATTACACATGTATTTAATCATGTCTTACACGTGTATGAAATATTTATTACACGTGTATTTAATCATTATGCTATTCCATAGCATAAGAAAAAAGATAAATTACACGTGCAATAAGAAATAAATACACGTGTATTAATCATTTATCACGCGTGTATGTAGAGGTTACATGCCGAGTCTCAGTGATTATTAAAAATAATGGTCGAAGTTGGCGGATCATGAAAAATGCGAGCTTCAGCGAGCTTTTTCATGACCGCGAACTGAGACCATTATTTTTAATAATCACTGAGACGAGGTGTGTAACCTCTTTATTCCTCCTTTCTTCAGTTATTCAAAGAAAACAGGAGTTTTTGTGCGAAAGTTTGATCGAATCCGAATCACTCAACCAGTCAACCTGCGCAGGCGATCGATTAATGCGCGGTTGTATAGTTCCGTGCAAATCATTCCATTCTGTTAACACTTCTTGTCAGTTTCCCTGTTTTAGACTAAAATCAAGTACACAGATATGCTGTTATTCTGCTGTGGCGGTAAAGGAAGATATTGTGTGTTCTGTTTATGTTTTAGTATCGCATAGGATAATGTTCTTTCGTCAAATGGGACTAGCAGACGAACTTTTGCACCCGTGTTCCAACGTTAATTACTGTATGAAGTTCAGTTTTCTGGGGAAAATAGTGTATGAAACCGCTTTATGTTGTTTAAATTGATGAGATGTGTGCATTTGGTTGCGTGTGATCTGTTTATAAAATGAAATATTGTTGAAAACTGACCGTCGGATTGCAGTCAGTGTTGTCGAAGAAACTGCGTTAAAAGAAGGGGAACTACTCTTGTCGGCTAGAGTATGAGTTACTTGCCTTGGGAATTTGCTTGTGATGAACGGTTTGTGCACAGCAGATCTAGATTCAGAAAACAACCTAACTAATGGATTTTATTTGGAGATTCATGTGTTCAAGCCTGTAGTTGTTAATTTAAATGCGGTATGTTTGTATTTTTTGCTCCAGAGATGTATATTTCGTACGTATAGAGCGTTCGGAACTTTTCAGTCGCAAAAGTAGTACCAAAACAGAACAGCTTCTCAACCCATTGCACTATCGAGGATTCAGGCTGTTGCTGGCTCGTTATTTGTTTGGTTGCTGGGTCATTATCGAAAAATAACTAGCTCTACAAGTTTACAGAGGTAAAGAAGCAGAGGGGGGAATAATTATGTTTTATTACACGTGTAATGGTTATGAGCCAAACGGCTTTCCATATGATTCTGCGTGACGCATGCGTTATTTCTGCGTTTTTCATGCGGGGATGCGTACGGCCTCGTGACACCTTCGCTTCGCGCGCGTTACTTTTCGCCAACTTTTATGCAGATTATCGCATTCGAAACGACTTCACCACGCAGTGTATAGCACGCATGGATGATAAAAAGGTGATTGCAATTATTGTTTTTTCTAATTGCATACCGTGTGTTTATGCTTGTTCTTCATGAAATATTTTATTATATTTTATGTTATTAAAAAACATTTACTTTTACATTTTGGTTATGAATAGTTATTCTTCTTCAAAAACTTTTTTTTTTAGAAAAAAATTGCATAAAAAATTTTTAATCCGTTATTTTTCAGTTTATCTTAAAGGTGGTCGTCTACATTTTTGCTTTTTTTCAATAATCAAAAGTTATGTCAGATGATGAATGAACCATGGGGAAAAAAATTTACAGAAAAAAAAGTAAAAAAAGATTTTATTTTTGGGTAGCGTGACTCGGGAACGTCCCACTAGTCCGAGGGTTCACTAGTCCGAGGGTTCACTAGTCCGAGGGTTCATTAGTCCGAGGTTTTACTATAGACGCTTAATTTTCCAGTTCGTCCCACTAGTCCGAGGGTTCACTAGTCCGAGGGTTCACTAGTCCGAGGGTTCACTAGTCCGAGGGTTCACTAGTCCGAGGGTTTACTATAGACGCTTGATTTTCCAGTTATTATACCGCCCCTTAAAAGGCGGTATATAGGTTTCACTGTGTGTGTGTGTGTGTGTGTGTGTGTGTGTGTGTGTGTGTGTGTGTGTGTGTGTGTGTGTGTGTGTGTGTGTGTGTGTGTGTGTGTGTGTGTGTGTCTGTCTGTCCGCAAATAGATATCCGATGTTTGAGAACCGATTTCAATGAAATTATGTGTGAGGCTGTAGTACAACCCAGGCTCGATCCTCTCCATAATTCAGGTCGGTGGGATAACTAATTGCCTCACGGGCAAAAGGAAACCCGAGGTGCTATATAATATGACTAAAAACTGTAGGCAGTTCGATCACGTAATTGTCCAGTCGGGGCGGTATCCTGATAAACTTAATATCCTTTCTTCAGTCAAAATATAAATAACTAAGTTTCTTCAATCAATCAATGAGTCTTATGAGTCTTGGGGGAAATAGTCTGAGATTTCTTCAGTCAAAATATAAAACACCACATTATCTTTTTGAATGAAAACAACTCAGGGTTTTTATGAGAATATTCTTCGATTTGGTTCCCACAGCAGTGAAAAACACACGCACGCACGCACACGCACATCCACGCACACATACACACACAAAATAAAAACAAATCAAATTGAATATCCTTTGTTCAAGCGTCTATAGTGAACCCTCGGACTAGTGAACCCTCGGACTAGTGGACCCTCGGACTAGTGACCCTTCGAACTAGTTAACCCTCGGACTAGTGGACCCTCGGACTAGTGAACTCTCGGACTAGTGAACCCTCGGACTAGTGAACCCTCGGACTAGTGGACCCTCGGACTAGTGACCCCTCGGACTAGTTAACCCTCGGACTAGTGGACCCTCGGACTAGTGAACCCTCGGACTAGTGAACCCCTCTCGCGTGACTCACGCTTCCAATATTTTGTTTTCTGCTTGCTGAGAACATGTGCTTTGCCTAAAAATACTGACCAATCAAATTCATGTCATTATGCTTATAGCCACGCCCAAACAAGTGCAGCAACAGTTTGACACTGGAGTGCTGTCCACGCTTTTTTTTAAACGCACGAAATGCACGGGATTTGAGAGGAGTTTTGCGCTTGGCATTTTCAAATGTAAGGATATCCTACTATGAGTACTACGCTGGAATACTACAATGAATTTTCAAACGGCTACACTGGCTTCGTCTTTCCTGATCGAAAGGGGGTGTATTGTTGATATTTGTAGATAATAGACTCTGCATTTTAATGGTCAAATGGGGATTTCGGTATACAAATGTAGACAAGGACCTTTAAGACAGTTTCGGTTAAAAAAAAAAAACATTTAAAAGTTTAATAAAAAATGTTTTTTAATGGTTTTCCCATTTAATTTGTATTTAATCATTTTGTTATTACTAACATTTATTTGTTTAATTGTTATCCTGATTATTTTTATCTTAAATTAAATATAATGATTATTTTAATTTGTATTATCATTATAATTGTTTTAATTGTTATTATTATTGTAATGGGGATTTGGTATTGTTGTAGGAATCAGCTTTTCACAAAATAATGTCGTGGAAAAATCTATGCAAAGCATAATAAAATTATTATATGAACAGAAAAGATAACTGAAATCTATATGAACACCCATAACAAACAGATAAAAACATCATACATGAAAAAATTCAGATTAAACAAAAAAAAATGTAAACTGAAGTAACTTTGAAACTAATTATCTACTCAAAATAAAGGCTGATGTTAATGGTTACATACAATTTGTTCTCAGCATTTTTTGATTTTATTACATTTAGTCAAGTTTTGACTAAATGTTTTAACATAGAGGGGGAATCGAAACGAGGATCGTGGTGTATGTGTGTGTGTGTGTGTGTGTGTGTGTGTGTGTGTGTGTGTGTGTGTGTGTGTGTGTGTGTGTGTGTGTGTGTGTGTGTGTGTGTGTGTGTGTGTGTAGAGCGATTCAGACCAAACTACAGGACCGATCTTTATGAAATTCTACATGAGAGTTCCTGGGAATGATATCCCCGGACGTTTTTTTTCTTTGTTTCGATAAATACCTTCGATGACGTCATATCTGGCTTTTTGTAAAAGTTGAGGCAGCACTGTCACACCCTCATTTTTCAATCAAATTGATTGAAATTTTGGGCAAGCAATCTTCGACGAAGGCCGGACTTCGGTATTGCATTTCAGCTTGGTGTTTTAAAATTTATTAATGACTTTGGTCATTAAAAATCTGAAAATTGTAAAAAAAAAACACTTTTTTATAAAACGATCCAAATTTACGTTCATCTTATTCTTCATCATTTCTGATTGCAAAAACATATAAATATGTTATATTTGGATTAAAAACAAGCTCTGAAAATTAAAAAATTATGATCAAAATTAAATTTTTGAAATCATTTTTAAAACACTTTGATCTTATTCCTTGTCGGTTCCTGATTCCAAAAACATATGGATATGATATGTTTGGATTAAAAACACGCTCAGAAAGTTAAAACGAAGAGAGGTACAGAAAAGCGTGCTAACCTTCTCAGCGCAACTACTATCCCTTTCTTCTTGTCAATTTCACTGCCTTTGCCACGAGCGGTGGACTGACGATGCTACGAGTATACGGTCTTGGTGAAAAATTGCATTGCGTTCAGTTTCATTCTGTGAGTTCGACAGCTTGACTAAATGTATTTTCGCCTTACGCGACTTGTTTTATTTTGTTGTGGAAGAAAATCTGTTGATGAAAGTTCAATTCCAGGGGAGACAGTTACCTTGACTGCAAAGAGCAATTTATTGAAGTTATTTCCCTTGTCTGTCAGCCATACTTCAATATCTAACTTCCTGTTGGCTAGAAGTCTGTCAATCCACATTGTATCGGCGTTATTTTTGCTTTTTCTTCTTATTGACTTGTATTTTTGACTTGCTTATTGGATGCAAGGTAATCTTATCATTCTCTCTGAAATGAAGATTGACTTCCTTCAAGAATAGGTAAGTTGATCAACTGAAGGACATATTTGGGAATTTGAATTTTGATAGCGCACGGCCTTATTCTTCGGCTTCGAGTTTAATGGCAGAGAGAGTTTCTCACACTTTCGATTTTGTTTTTCGCCTAGAAGAACACTGTTCTATTCGTTCCTGTTTGTTTTGTCTGAAAGATGAATGAATGAACTATTTTTTCCAAAAACATAAAGTTGATTGATGAAGTGGTTTGTTTTTAAGGAGTTGTGGAAGAGTGAAAATGCCATCCGAATCCAGATTCGCGGGTCGCATACGGCACCATAAAAACTGAATTTTCGTTTATCATTGTATGTCTCATTTCAGCAGTTCTCAGTCATGACCATTGGAATAATAGGCCGTGAAAAGTAGGATATGCGCCGAAATGGCTGCGATCTGCTGGCCGATGTGAATGCGTGATGTATTGTGTAAAAAAATTCCATCTCACACGGCATAAATAAACCCCTGCGCCTTGAATATGTGCGCGATATGAATTGCATAAAATAAAAAAAATAAAAAAAATCCCTACGCTTAGAACTGTACCCACAGAATACGCGCGATATTGATTGATTGATTGAATGACCAGTTACCCATTATCCTGGGAATTCATGCAAGGTTTATGCGTATTGGTCACATTTGTGAATTTAACGAACACATTTTGATGATAAAACTATGCTTAATATGGGGGACGCACAATGATGGGCCTCTTTTTCTCATGTGGGGTGCGGAAAATGCTTGCACCACTATTTGTTTTCTGTGATCATTGCATCTGTGAGAAATAATGCAAATATTGCTCTGAGGCCAGAGCTGCCATCTGCTAGATTTTGAGGGATGCTTGCTTTATTGTAACAGAAATTGCTACGCTGTTTCCTCAAGTTCAAAATTGCTAGTGCTACACTCAAGCAAATAATCACAAACATGCAACAGTGCCTTCTTGTGAGTTCTGATTTTCACTTCGTGTAGGCGTCGGATTATGGGTCAGAAAAAAATTTTCCACACTGAATAATATCACGGTTGACGCTCTCTTATGGGCATAACTATGTTTGTGCTTTCCAAATGAAGATTTGTGAGATAGCATTGAATGATTGATGCAGGTCACCTGAGGTGTGTGATCACATTTTTATGACAATGCTACGCTCAATCACCATTTGCTCTTCTAAAAACTTTTTTTTAAAGCAAGTGCGATTATTGATTTTTTGTTCTAGGTCACAGTATGATGCTTCCAGATTGAATTGTTTGTTTGTGAAGAAGAGCTGTCTGAATATTTGATTTTTTGAATTCAGTTGGCTTGTTTTGTTTGTTTCAGATCCATGACCATGAGCTCGGTGTGGTTGGTGGACATGAACTAAAGACGACTGCTGATGCTGTGATGGCGAAGGTGTTCCATAGGCTACAAGGTTGCTGACAGGGGGCTCTGGGGGAGGGCAGGGAAAGAGACCATGGTGTACGCTGCGACTAAAAGCCATCAACAGTGAGTTGTTTTTCATAATTTGTAAAATCATCCTGGTCCTTTTAGGAAGAAGATACAATCCATGTTTACAAAACAACAAGTTATTTCTGTCTCAAATTTTGTTCTTTGGAATCAATTTTAAATTTGCCATGTTTCACATGTGAATGATAGTTGTCAAAGCTTTTACACTTCACATTAAATTGCTAGAAGCCAAGTTCCTGAGCTCATTTGTCAGTGTCATGGATTTTTGACTACATACGAAATAAGGATGTTAGCAAACGGTATGTAGTCGTCACATATGCGTCTGCATGTCATAGTGTGTGTGTGTGTGTGCGTGTGTGTGTGTGTGTGTGTGTGTGTGTGAACGTGTGTCTGTGTGTATCTGTGCATGTGTGTGGTGATAGCATGTGTGTGTGTATGCGCACGCGTATGTGCGTGCGCACGCGTGTGTTTGTTTGTGACTGCATGGATTTAAACGATGAATTTGCTTTTGTACTCCTGTTCTTTTTGTGTCTTAATGCTGTATTTTGGTTTTGTACATGTGTATAGCAATGTCATTGTAAAGCGCTTAGAGCTTCTAGGTAAGCGCTCTATAAGTTTCCATTATTATTATTATTATTATTATTATTATAGTACATGTCCATGTATTATGAATTTCCGAAGGCCCCCAAATAAAAAGTCATAGTAAAGGCAACTTTAAAACAAATATTAGGGTAGGTATTTTTTTTACTTCTCTTCTACAAGGATTACAATGTGTTGTAATTTCCTCACTCAAGTATAGTTGGTGTGTTGTAAAAGCGTATGGTGTGTATGCAAGTTTGTGTGTCTGTATGATTTTTAGCAAGTTTACAGGCGTCAGGAAATAAACTTTAGACTTTTCTCAAATCAGTGATAGTTGTTTGATGATCTAAGTTCATGTTATTTTTTGTTTTGTCAATGTCATGCAGAGGCTGTTCCGTGAAGCTGTACGGGTGCCACAGGTCAAGACCTCGAAGACGGCCGTTCAAGACTGGTTTTTGGAGGCCTGTGATAAAAGAAAGAGACAACAGGCCATGGAAGAGCCTTCATGATTTGGTTTACAGTCATTGAACTTTGTAATCTCTGTAGGCTTATTTACAATGCTAGTTGCAATAATTTGATAAATGCAAGATTTGACTCGCCTGAGAAATTGCTAGTGAGTAATTGTATTTCACAGTTCAGGTCTGTGTGGCTGATGGGTCTGTACAGAAGAATCTGGGGTTTTGTTGGACATTATTTAAGCTAAGCTTTAAACGTCACACTCTTCTACAGATGATGTTCAGACATGATGTACCCTTTTAGGTTGTGTCAGAACGACATAAGACTGAACTGGAAGTGCTCAACTACCATACTGAGTTACATGTTGCAATTACAGAAGAATTCATTCAGTTGTTGTCCAAATGTGGTCGATAAATAAACATTTGTTCGTATTACATTGTGTGTGTGTGTGTGTGTGTGTGTGTGTGTGTGTGTGTGTGTGTGTGTGTGTGTGTGTGTGTGTGTGTGTGTGTGTGTGTGTGTGTGTAGAGCGATTTAAAGAAAACTACTTGACCGATATTCATGAAATTTTACATGGGAGTTCCTGGGTATGATATCCCCATACGGTTTTTTCATTTTTTTTTTTTTTATAAATGTCTTTGATGACGTCATATCCGGCTTTTCGTGAAAGTTGAGGCGGCACTGTCACGCTCTCATTTTTAAAGGTACTGAAATTGTCAAATTCAGGTGCACGGAGCCCCTGGGGCTTTTAGTCATACCTCAGGCAGCTATCCGTTAGAAGAACTACCAAGTTTCATTGACTTGCACCCAAAGAGTCAAGAACTGCGATTTTTTTACGAATTAATTTCGTACTCGGACCCAGCTGGTCTTGACCTATATTTGGATCTAAATTTAGATCAGGTAGATCACCACATCATGCACAAAAAGACACGTCACTAGCAAACTATGTCAGACATCATCATGAGTTTGTGTAAAACAAAATGGAGGCCGGAATCACTCAGTTGAATCGAACTCCGACCAAACACCACGTAATAACTAGGTTAATTTATGCACTCGCGTGAACAAGAAACTGTGGAGCTTCACAGATGTCGTCGTTGGGTAGTTTTGGGTTTGTTTTACTACCATAGGAGGATTTTTGAACTGTAAATGCACTCAGCTGCAACAAAAACGCAAAACAAAGGCTGTGAGCTGCACTGTGCCTTTAAACCAAATTGGTTGAAATTTTGGTAAAGTAATCTTCGACGACGCCTGGACTTTGGTATTGCATTTCAGCTTGGAGGCTTACAAATTAATTGATGAGTTTGCTAATTAAAGTTGTCATTAAAATCGATTTTTCGCAAACAGATTTAAAATTGATTGCATCGTTTTCTTCATCACATTCTGAATCTAAAAATATATACATATGTCATGTTTACTCTTAAAATGTGATCACAATTAACGAAAATAGATTAATTAGTCTTACGACTAGAATTTAAGAAATTGATCCAAAAAAGATTTCATCTTATTCTTTATTGTTTCCTGATTCCAAAAACATATAGATATGATAGGTTGTATTCAAAACAAGCTCAGAAAGTTAACGCGAATACAGAAAAGCGCGCTTTCCTGCTTAGTACAATACGCTACCGCGCTATTCTGGCGTGTGCATATCACTGCGTTTTGCACGTGGGAGGTGAGCGTTGTCTACTTTGAAAAAATATCAGTCGAAGAAAAGAGTGATACAGTTAAAAGAAAATTGTTCTCATTGACTGTGTGTGCGCGCGTGCGCGTGTGTTTGTGTGTGTGTGTGTGTGTATGCGTGTGTGTGAATATGTGTGTGTGCGTGTGTGCGTGTGTGTGTGTGGGGGGGGGGTGGTTACACTTTATTGTAGCTGAAATACTATGATGTAAGGTTTTTTTCCCTGGTAAAGAAATGGAAAAGTCTTTTTACATGAGTCACATTTTTGAAAAAACATAAAAGTCTAAGAGTCTAAAAGAAGTGTGCAAACCCCTCACACTGCACTATTGAGACTATCTGTATACATGGAACAGCATATTTAACATCGTTGTAACACATATAGGCTAATAATGCCTACATTCACACACTTGCAGAGGAACAACATCTTTTAATTTCCATAACAATTGCACATCTTTCTGTCATTTCCTAGGGCCCAGCGCGGAACAAAAGCAAGCCCAGCGCGGAACGCAGACAAAAATGTAGGGGGCCCAGCGCGGAACAAAACGTTCACCACTTGCTTGTTTTGATTGCTTCTTATGACATAATGATGACGTTACGAAGCACGAAATTGATACAGATGAACATAGCTATACCCAAAATAGTAACAATAGAGGAATATTTGTTGTTCAAATCCATGTTTGAGAGAAATTTACATTGAACCTTCATTTTTCACACAAAAATCCGCATGCAGGCCTTACATTCGGCCACTGTCAATTAGCCAGAGAATCAATAGACGTAAGTAGCTGTCTACAAAGAAAGCAATTATTCCCCTTTCTACTGACATTCATCAATTTTAGCTTAGACAAGTGTGAAAGTCATAGTTTGTGTTTATATGAAGACACGTTTGCGTGACATCGGGCCCGGCTGAAAACGGAGGAACAACGAGCCCGGCTGAAATAAGGCGGAACACCGTCCCCGGCGTGAGTTGGAACGCATCATTTGGCGACTGCGAGACGCATTCCCTGCGCATAATTTTGCTGGCTGGGCGGTAATGCTGGAATGAGTGCAATCCGAGCGACGAACTTTGCCGAATGCAATCTAGAGATGATCGTCACTGCTGCAGGGTCAATGTGTGAATTAATACGATAGAGCGAAATTAATTGCACTCAGCACTCGCTCAATCCATGCTGAGGCTTACAAACTCCCAGCCTGCAGAACTATCCAGTAAAACGGTGCTGTTGTTTTACTGCAGACAACCTGTTTACACTTTTTAGACCTCTTGTACACCAGAGTTCCCATTTAATTGCCAGAAACACATTCACAGATACTTCAATATGTTGTTACTGGACTCCGAGTGCCTTTTTAGTTTCTGCAAAATCATATCACTGTTGATCTAACGTGATCAAGTTCAGTTAGATCTAAGTTGTAACAGTGTACAGTCAGAATCACCAGCATCAGCGTGTGCCAGCATGCATGCGGTTTGTGGCTCCTATACGAGTGCATGCTTTTTGAGTCACTTGAGAAAAAGTGACTCTATGTAATCGGTCAGTGTTAGTCTGTCCGGCCGGTCGTCCGGCCGGCCGTCCGGCCGGCCGTCCGTAGACACCACCTTAACGTTGGACTTTTCTCGGAAACTATCAAAGCGATCGGGCTCATATTTTGTTTAGTCGTGACCTCCAATGACCTCTACACTTTAACGATGGTTTCGTTGACCTTTGACCTTTTTCAAGGTCACAGGTCAGCGTCAAAGGAAAAATTAGACATTTTATATCTTTGACAAAGTTCATCGGATGTGATTGAAACTTTGTAGGATTATTCTTTACATCAAAGTATTTACATCTGTAGCCTTTTACGAACGTTATCAGAAAAACAAGGGAGATAACTAGCCTTTTCTGTTCGGCAACACACAACTTAACGTTGGGCTTTTCTCGGAAACTATAAAAGTGACCGGGCTCAAATTTTATGTGAACGTGACTCCCAGTGACCTCTACACTTTGACGTCTGCTTTGGTGACCTTTGACCTTTTTCAAGGTCACAGGTATGTCTTGAAGGAAAAAAATTGAAATATCATATCTCTGAAACTATTCATCGGATTTGATTCAAACTTTTCTTCATGTATGCATTGTGTTGTGAATAGCAATTTCTTCCTGTCCATCTGATGCCTCATATAATATTCATAACTGCGAAAGTGACTCGATCGAGCGTTTGCTCTTCTTGTTAATTAGAGGGTGTATTTTAGTTTTACGACAAGAAAAAGAAGTTCTTTCCTTCAAAACATCCAAAATATCCGTATTAGATGTTGTCGTTGAACATGTGTTGCACACAGCAAACATTTTGAAATCTCCGAAGCTGCTTGCATAAAGATGACGCAGAGATATGTACAGTATCTCTGGATGACGCAAGGATAGTGTTCGACTCAGCTCTTTGACTTGGTAAACATCGGAACTTCCGCGGGTTAGGGGGAGTCCCATATTGGTTGGGACGAGAAGGAATTTGCCCGATGCTCCCCAGCATGTCGTAGGAGGCGACTAACGGATTCTGTTTCTCCTTTTATCCTTGTTAAGTGTTTCTTGTATAGAATATAGTCAATTTTTGTTAAGATTTTAGTCAAGCAGAATGTAAGAAATGTTAATTCCTTTGTACTGGAAACTTGCATTCTCCCAGTAAGGTAATACATTGTACTACGTTGCAAGCCCCTGGTCAAATTTTTGATTAGTGCTTTTGTGAACAAGAAACAATTGACAAGTGGCTCTATCCCATCTCCCCCCTTTCCCCGTCGCGATATAACATTCGTGGTTGAAAACGACGTTAAACACCAAATAAAGAAAAAGAACTTCCGATTACGTTCGTAGTTACTCGGAACCAGCCTTCGGGATTGAAGGCCCGTAACTGACGTGTGAAAATTTCGCAGCCGGGTGGCCATAAGACTCAATACAAAGTGAACTGCATCTTGTTCATCAGTGGAGCACACTACAAAACCACGTCCTCACTCGCCCGTGTCTCCCACGTTGTCCTTTACCCTCTGGCATGAATAGACTCAATGAAACTTTATCTTGGAAAGCAGACAGCATTCATCCATTCAATCAAAATCTGACTGACCACAACATTCCCAACAGTTAACATTATATTGGTTATAGGCAAGAGGAAGGAGGGGGAGGGGGGGGGGGGTGGGTGCTGGGTGGAAGGAGGCGAAAACGTACCAGTCCGGTTGGCAGCTGAGAGAGAAATTCAAGATTTACGCCCTCACGGCAGGGCCATTAGGGGCATGTTCTCGGGTTTTAACCCGACTTTAAATGAGTTACACACGTGTATGCGTGTTCAGGTGGTAGCAGCCATCTGCACTTATGGCAGAATGACCGAGGTCTTTTAAGTGCCACTGTGGTGACACGGGGGTGGGAGATAGATACCGTCTCTGGGTCTGCACTTAAAGTTAACCCGTGTCCGTCCCGGCCCGGATTCGAACCTGCGACCTTACGATCACAAATCATGTGCTCTACCACCCGAGCTACCCGGGCCCCCGGTTGGCAGCTTGACTGATTCTCCCTGATAAAAAGGAAATCACACATACTCAAAACTTCTCAGACTATCCAAGACACCCGAGTCAGGCAGGAGGCACATAGCTTAACGCCTTCTGCGGGCTACCCGGGCCTGACCATGGGACACAAGGTGACGGCCCATTTCAAAGAGAGAGGCAACCTGCTTCACTAACTGGACAGGCAGTCAATTGATTGCAGCAGTTGTAAGATACACAGGTGGAGTTCAGCACTTGCAGTTGAAACTTAAAGATTAAAGAATTGACACAGAATACGAATCGATCGTCAACATGAACTACAAACTCTAGACCGGATAATAACAACATAATTGACACACAATACGAATCGATCGGCAACATGAACTACAAACTCCAGACCGGATAATGACAACATAATTGACACACAATACAAATCGATCGGCAACATGAACTACAAACTCCAGACCGGATAATGATAACAGAGTGAGACTGCTTTACTCTTATTTACCGAAACGAAATGCAAATTAAGATTACCAGCTCTGTTCTACGTCTCTTCAACATACAACTTAACACCAGGACAGTTCACCCTTCTTTTTTTTCTACATGTATTATGCTTTTGCTTTTATTTCATTTTTCACATCACAAATAATATTATCTGCAAACAATGATCATTCACACTCTATTAAGAAACACAAAAAGTTGTGTACGCAAACAGAAGTGACATGTATGATGGCAACAACAAAATGACGCTGACTGAAACAACCAACACAAAATGTTGTTTCTTTGCTTGCTTAACGCCCAGCCGACCACGAAGGGCCAAACGGGTGTTATGCATGAGTGCCGTCGAAAGTACACGCCGACTTCAGCGAAGTCATGACTTGAAAGTCGCCACCTACCGCAGGCGCTCAGTCGGTATGCACGGGTGCCGACCAGACCGCCGACTTTCAAGTTGCCGTGTAAAGCAAGGTCACCAGTCAATCTATTTTTATAACAAGGAATTCCTTCCTTTGCGCATGCGCTAGGGTCATTTGATAACATCCTCCCGCTTCCTCGCACGGGGTAGAGTTCGACTATTCAGAGACGGAGAGCAGTGAAACATGGGTGAGTGCTACTTTGCGCTGAAACGAATCAAAGATGTCTTCGCTAATCTTATCGGTGTTGGTTCTAAAATAATATGACAAGGGAAGTGAATCTCGCAAAAAAAAACTTTTTAGTCCAGCACTTCCAACTATTGGGTTCTGTCTAAAAACGATTACGGCGCAACATTCGTCGACTTTGATGGCGGAAAACCATGAAAATGGCCATTCTGTTCGCTGAAGTCGGCGTGTAAACCATTTAGACGAACTCCGGAGCACGTCTAAATTTAGTCGCCAGTTTCGGTGGAACAAGCGTGTAGTCGCCACCCGTGCATACCGTGTACCTCGCGGTTGGCGGCACTCGCTGTTTGCACGCCGCCTAAACGTTTAGACGTCACTCATACATAACACCCCAGGGCTGTACTGCTTTGACATATAACGTGCGCCACACACAAGACAGAAGTCGCAGCACAGGCTTCATGTCTCACCCAGTCACATTATTCTGACACCGGACCAACCAGTCCTAGCACTAACCCCATTATGCCAGACGCCAGGCGGAACAGCCACTAGATTGCCAATTTTAAAGTCTTAGGTATGACCCGGCCGGGGTTCGAACCCACGACCTCCCGATCACGGGGCGCCTTACCACTAGGCCAACCGTGCCGGTCCAACCCAAAATGCTGGAAAGACACGATGACCATTAACACGACTAGTAAAACGATAAAGTACGACTTTAACATAAAGTAAAAAATGCTTGGTATATAATATATTCACCGAACTGAAAAAAGTACAGAAATGTATGAGCTGTATGGTGTATCAAAACAAAGACAACGTCTCTCTGAACATATTTTCAGAACAAATTAAGAACACATTTGAAAAGAAAAAAACACATGACCATGTCACCCTTTCTGATATGGGGAAAATTAGATTCTACGTGATTCATAGCTTTGACATTCCTTATTCAATACTGAATCTTATAATTATTTTCACAATGCTCGGACGAAGGCCAGGGGGACAAGATGAACTATGATGACGAACGGAATCCGGCTCCCGACACAGAAGAGCTTGCATGGCGAAGCAATCCACTCGCGGATTAAATATTCATTTCTTTTCTTGGCATAGTTTTGGAGCAGTTTTCAGCAAATCATTGCCAGAGGAGATTAGGTTAAGAACAAAAATAGAAGAACCCCAATAGTATGACTTGTTTCTTTTTATTACATTTTTTTCTAGATACGTTATTAAGTTATAAACCTGATTGTTGATTTAAAACTGTAAGAATTTGATTGATAAAGAAAAAGACCTATGAAGGAAGATGCTCCCCGCCTGTAAAAAAAAAAGGCAGAAAAAGAAGGGTGATAGCAGCCTGCATGCAACTGAGGTACCACCCCCGCCCCCCCCCCCCCCCAAAAAAAAAATAAAGATATACATATATGATATATAGCCTGACCTTTACGTAGGACGCAAAGCCCACGGACACTCCGCTGGCGCGTTTCGGATTTCCAGTGTATATGCAGGTTACTATTGTTCCAGCCTTGAGGTATACTGCCACAACCAGACCTGCAGCAGCATCACCTCGACCGTAGGCCGCGAAGCCAGCATCGCTTCTGTTGAACTGCAGGAACATTTCCGTTCTGATGTATGGGTCAGCAACCATGGCGATGAGGTACACGCCATCTACGGTCACGTTCGGGATTTGCATTCTCACCAGTCGGATCTGGCCGAGGCTGATGCATATCAGCAGCAGCATGCGGAGGGTTGCTGTCATTGTCGTCATCTTTACCGTGAACGTGCTTGCAGTGGTTACAACGGCGGGCCCTTGTTGTTTTATTTTTGGTGATGGTGTTGGCGTTGTTGTTGTAATTGCAACAACTGTTGTTGGAGTCAGTGCACGAAGAAAAGTGGACCACCTTGTCAGAGGAAAACGGATGAAGTCACTTCGGCGGCGAGACCTATACTAATCTTTCACCAACTTTGAGTCCTCTAACGTTGGTTCCTTTTAATTTGTCTTTCAGGTAGCCCATGCTTGAAGTGAGAGGTGAATAGAGGTTCATCTGAACTCTTTTTAATTTTGGAAAAACACCACATGTGAACATATTGTCAACTCCGCGATACAATAGTAAATGAATTCATTGGTACGTATAACCCTGCATGCAGTGACCTGTGCACGTAGTTCACCTGGAAGCTGCCTGAACTCTTCACCGGTCAACATCCACACCTGTCATTTTGCAGTTTTGTTTTGCAGGTAAGTGGATCTTATCATTACGTTCGCCTCTTCTCCCCTCCAAAAAGAAAAACACCCCCATACCTACCATACCCCCCCCCCGTTTAGATCAAGCCAACCGTCGCTCCTTGTCCGACAAAATTGTGTCCATGACAATGAACTTCAACTGACATCATGGCGTACCAGCTTGGTGTTTTAATGAAAAAACTTAAGATCAAGCCAGGGGTCGACGAGCAGTAGGGGAGACCGGGGCTAGTCCGCCTACTTTTATGCTTTTGGTAGCATAACTGGCGAGTTTGATGAACTAGAAGACTGATTTTTTATTTTACATCAAGACAAATGTGTAGCTGATATCAATGTGCAGACAGTTTTTATGTGCGCATGAACATTTGTTGTACATACTGCTTACGGCGAACATGCCCCATGACAAATAGGCGGACTTGCCCCTGCACGGGCAGGCAACTCTAGTGCCAGATAACGAGCACAACATGGGAAGGAAGAAGCAAAACTTTCGTCAGAACTCGACCTTAATTAACGCACTTTCACTCGACACCAAGACTTAGTATTTGTTCTCAGAGGTAATGCATCAAAACCTAAGTCAACTGCTATGCATTCATGTTACAAAAAGGAAGAAAAACACTTTTTGTGATCTGTACTCACGATATATGGGCGCGCAACCTCTGAACTTCTGCAGGATATGGCGGGAAGAAGGGACACCACTCCCACATGGTGTGAATGACTAAAAGGTGGCAAACGTAAGAATAAACAGACAAAGACGGATGTGCCGCGGGGGCGGACTAGCCCCGGTCTCCCCTACGCTTTGAACACTTGACTTCTTGGCTTTTGTGACTCACGGCTTTCACTTGTTTCAAACTGAAGTCCACGTGTCGTTGACATTTTATTTTTTTTGCTTTGCTTTGGACACAGTAACAGAAATATGCTGATCCTCCTGAATGACTAATTCAATAAAAAGGGAGGGGGGAGAAAAACGATCACAAACCTGCCCCTCCCTTCCCCCAACCCCAAAACGCTTCCCAACCCAACCCCAGCTCCTTGTCGGGCACGACACGTCGAAACAACAACACCACCACCACCACCAACTACAACAACAACAACAACAAAAACAACAACAACAAGAACAACAACAACAGATATCATAGCGCACCAGCTTCGTGTTCAAACGTAACCATAGTTTCCCGGAAGATCAACCCAAAAGTTTAAAAACTGTGCGTATCACCTAACTTCTAGGTTTTTGTCAGACTCTGAGGTCACTGTCAGTTTACAGCCGAAGAGGTCACTCTCAGTTTACAGCTTAAAGGCGAACATCGGCAGGAATTTTTCTCCTGGAGCGACCTAAACTTGAACCCGTCGCCATTAATTCTTGCATGTCTGTTTACTTGTGTTGCACGCAAAAATTGAGCGACTTCCTTGCCGCGTGGATTGACGAAGCTATTTTATTCTCGTGACTGAAAACACTGCAGAGCGTGCAGTTATTGACGAGCCGCGAGTCATATGGTCTCGGCTCGAAAGCTGTCTGTGGAGGCTGCGTGCTATAATTAGCTGACCTGCTGCGCGAGCAGTCACTGCAGAGTTTTGAGATAACTTTGTAACACGTTTTATTTTATGCTCCACAAGAATACAACTTTGGGCAACGTGCCTGGTAAACTACACGCAACAAGGATTCAGTAGGTACCAAACATGCCTTGGTCAGAAGTAGAATGTAAATGAATCTTTATAAAGAAGTAGGCTACTTCAAACGACAGCCACAGCCACGGTTGGGTTCACGGCATCAAACCGATGCAACTCTCCGTCATATCATACACGTAATCAATCAAATAGATGACTAATAAACATGTAAACTACATGTATACGTCTATGGTCGGACATAAGAAAGAGGAGAGCTTCCCCCGGGCCTGTGCATGTGTTGTTCGTTGTGCGTGTGTAAATGTACACAACAAACTGACGACAAAACTGAGACAGACCTCTTTCGCTTCAGTCTTGCAGAATTTAAAGACGAATACAAGATACAAGATACAAAATACAAGATATTTATTCACCAATTTTGCAAAAGGATTTCATCTTGGCACGGCACGGTAAAAATAAAATAAAAACCAACCAGACACATATGCAGACACACATCACCATGCATGCATACATACGTACATTACACTGTCATGCACACACAGACACAATTCACACACACACACACACAATTATTTACATACTCACACATAACCAGCCACATATCTACATCACAAATTCACATCGTCGCCTTGTAAAGGTAAAAACCATATCAGTTTAAAAGGGGTGCCAGTAATATCAATACAACATTAGTGAATACTAGAACAATACCTAAAATGTATAATCCATTTAAAAGTAAGTAGTACACGTAATTATTATCATTTAGTCAGATCATCACATAAAATTATATAATCATAATCTAGCCAGTTAGACAGTTTAAAACAACAGTATTAACAGACTATCACAGATCTACTCAAGCACCTGAACCTAGAGTCGCATTGCACAAAACTACTACCATCACAGAACTACTCCAGCACCTAAAAATTAAGGACCATTCCACATTGCACATATTTCCACTATCACAAGTTATGAGAACAGTAATGGAATGCAGTGAAAGGACTAAGTAACAAAAGAACCCCCACCCACCCCCCCCACCCCCAATCCTATAACTACAGTATATTACAACGTCTTCACTACAGGAGTTGTCAGTACAGCATGGGGAATGAAGCTAGAGCGAAAGCGACTAGTTCTGGCTTTCAAAGCTCTGTAGCGCCTACCAGATGGAAGAGGCTCGAAGAAGTGGTTTGCCGGGTGGGAGGGGTCGCGAACAATCTTTCCTGCTTTTCGACCTGAGCGCAACTCAAAAATAGAGGCAACGGAAGGGAAGTCACAGCCCGCGATTTTGGAGGCTGTCCGCACAATGCTCTCCAGTAGCTGTTTCTCTTTCTCAGTGGTGCTGCCATACCAGACCGTGATAGAAAAACACAGGGTGCTCTCAACGACTGCGCGATAGAACTGCGCCATGATTTGCTGTGACATACGGAACTTGCGCAACTGTCTCAGGAAGTGCAGCCGCTGCTGGCACTTCTTAATGATGGACGTGGTGTTCCCGTCCCATTTCAGGTCTTCAGAGATCAGTGTGCCGAGAAATTTGAATGAAGAGACCTGTTCTACAGCTTCCCCATTTATTTCAAGGGGCAAGATGGGGTCTTTCTTTCGTCGAGGGTCGATAACGACTTCTTTTGTTTTAAGAACGTTTAGCTCGAGATCATTTTCAGAGCACCACTCAACCACTCTTTGAACCTCCCCCCGGTATGCGTCCTCATTGGAGTCAGAAATCAGGCCTTCAATGGTGGTGTCGTCTGAGAATTTGATTATGTATGTGGATGGGTGAGCGGAGGTGCAGTCGTTGGTGAAAAGGGTGAAGAGTAGAGGGGACAGAACACAACCCTGCGGGGCACCAGTGTTTAGAGTGAGTGAGGCAGAGAGTGAGTTGTTGATTCGGACGACCTGAGGACGGTCAAGCAAGAAGTCTAGAAGCCAGTGGCAGAGAGAGAGAGGGACATCGAGACCAATCAGTTTGTGGAGGAGCTTGTGAGGGATGATCGTGTTGAATGCGGAGGAATAATCAATGAACAACATTCTAGCGTAGGTGCGAGGGTTCTCAAGGTGCTGCAAGACAAAATGAAGACCCATGGCGACGGCATCATCGACCTGTTGGCTTGGTAAGCAAACTGGAGTGGGTCAGACAGGTGACCCGTGAAAGCCCGCAGGTGCCGCAGAATCAACCGCTCCAGGACCTTCATGATGACAGATGTCAGTGCCACAGGGCGGAAGTCATTCAGCTGAGTTACAGGTAGAGCGTGCATTATACTAACTGTTTGGTAAAAGTATCAAACGTTTCTTTTTATAAATAAGTGGCAGGCTTACAGGAATACAAAGAGGCGCAAGTTGAAAGTAATGGATATATCTCTGGAAGATGCCATCAGTCCAAGTTGTCAAATGAAATCAAAGATGACAGAAACAGAAGTTTTCCATACAAATGTTGGTGTTTCAAAGGAAGTTTGCATTCTTTCAAATAATGATATAGACGAGGTCGAGGTGGCTGTTTGTTTTGAAGTTTCAACAAGCCAACATTCAAATGATTTTACTTCATCTACAGATTTTCTAAATTCAGCACTTCATAACTGTCATTATGAACTTGGAATCAGAGAGAGACCGTCTTTCCATTGTCATTCATGCCATAGCTTTTTGTTTCAGAATCAATGTTTCACATGGCGTTCACAAGAGAGCATGCGAAGTTTCCGACAGTCTTTAGGATTTGTAAAAAAGGCCGTGTTTTGCTGTACATGCAAAAACTACCTGTCAAAAGGGAAAGTGCCTAACAGATTGCAACAACATTTCTATTTTAAGCTCAGCCACACGCCCACATGGAAGTTCAATGGTACTTTCAAACTTTTTCTTCTCTTCGTCGTATTTGATTTCTTTCTATTTCATAAGTCGAGTGCATATGATTTCGGCTCGTGTTCATCGTGAGATGGACTTAGTTTCTTGTATTCTGTGGGTTCGACAGATTGACTAAATGTTGTAATTTCGCTTCACGCGACTTGTTATTTATGTATCCAAATCATCATAGAACGTGATTGGGTTGAACGTTCAGTTTCATTCTGTGAGTTCGACAGCTACTTGACTAAATGTTGTAATGTCGCCTTACGCGACTTGTTCTCTCTCTGTTGGCAGCGTGTAATGCAGCTGGTTATAAATTAGAGTATTATTTTGCAAAGTGTGTACCAAAAGTTTGTCATGAGCTGCTTTAGGTTTGGGATGTGGGTTGGTTTGATATTTCCTCCTTGCAGATCAAATCTGTATTCATTTTTGATGTTGTGTCTTATTTTGTGAAAGGAAACATGCAGACTGGCTGAACGCATATATATAATTATGTAACTCATAAACACATGAGTGTATTTATGTTCAAGAACACACACACACACACACACACACACACACACACACACACACACACACACACACACACACACACACACACACACACACACACAACAGAGAAAGAATTAAAAAAAGAATGTAAAACGTTGAAAAATAAGAAGTCATCCGGAAAAGATAGAATAACCAATGAAATTATAAAAGCAAGTTTAGATCATATGACTAAAATATTAGTTAATCTATTCAACATTATTCTTACAAGTGGTAACTATCCTACAGAATGGAAGACTGGAATAAGTGTACCATTGCATAAAAAAGGAGATCCAATGAATCCGAGTAACTATAGAGGAATCACTCTTAGTAGTAATTTGGGAAAATTGTTTTGTAAAATCATAAATTCAAGAATCAACAACTTTTTAGAAAAAAAGAATATTTTGATAAAAGAACAAGCTGGGTTTCGAAAAGGATACCGAACGATGGATCAAATATTCATTCTGAAGAAAATTGTAGACGATATTATCAATACTAAAAATGGTAGATTATATGGATGTTTCGTAGATTTTCAAAAAGCTTTTGATAACGTTTGGCATGATGCACTTTTACTTAAGATATACAAAACTGGCATAAGAGGTAAATGCTACAATATAATCAAAAACATGTATATTAATACAAAGATATGCACACAAATGCAAGGTGGATATTCACCAGATGTATTGGTTAAAAAAGGAGTACATCAAGGAAATACATTAAGCCCAACTCTTTTTAATATTTTCATTAATGATATAACAGATGGAATGCCTGACGTTGATTCGCCATACATTAACCAGAATACAAAAATATCGTGTCTACTGTATGCAGATGATCTAGTACTTCTTTCAAAATCAAAAATAGGATTACAAAATAAGTTAGATTATCTAAATAACTATTGCCTACAGTGGGGTTTGAAAATTAACATAGAAAAAACAAAAATTATAGTATTTTGTCATATAAATCCAAAAATGCACACAATATTTAAATGTGGAACTGATGTAATCAAAGTAACAGATCAATATAAATATTTAGGGGTCATATTCAACAAGAATGGAAATTTTGATACAGCTCAAGATCATTTAAGTAAACAAGGTAATAAAGCAGCACATTCCCTCCGCAGAATTTTCAGCAATCAAAACGTGCAAATAGACACAATGATACATTTATTTGATTCACTTGTAAATCCGATATTAACATATGGCGCTGAAATCTGGTATCCGTTTACGTTTAATAATAAAATAAAACAAACAAATACTGATCATTTCTTTGGATCATGTTTATCTAGCAAAACTCCTCATGAATTTGTTCATATCAAATTTTGTCGATTCCTTCTTGGAGTTCATAGAAAAGCTATGTGGATACCTGTACTGGGGGAATTAGGAAGGTTCCCTTTAGGATTAAAAATGTTATCACAAACAATAGCATTCTGGGCGCATATTCTAGACTCCAAACAAGATTCGTATATACATCAATTATATGACTCAATGTTGCTCCATCCGACAGAAACGCCATGGCTACAATTTGTTAGACAATCTCTTTGTAACTTAGGTTTTAGTCACGTTTGGCATAACCAATCTACATTAAATGTACACAAATTAAAGTTTGCCATTGACAAAAAACAACAAGAGGAATATATAAGATACTGGACAAAAGAAAAATCAGATACATATTCCAGACTTAAGTTTTATTCTATGATCAGTAAATCTTACGAAATGCAGTCATACTTAATACAAATTAAGAATAATAAACACAGAAAGATGTTAAGCAGATTAAGGACTAGCACACATTGTCTAAAAATTGAAAGTGGAAGACATCAGAATATCCCTAAAGAAAATCGTCTTTGTATTGAATGCAATGTCATAGAAGATGAAATACATTTTCTAGATAAATGCAATAAATATGTTAAATTAAGGGATGAATTTAAAGAAGATGCTTCACATATCAATATGAAATATGCTAACAAAAATCCAAGTAACTTATTTTTAGAAGACGAAGTTCAAGTTCGTCTTGGCAAATTTGTTACGGATTGTTTTAGCATTGTATAATGCATTATTATTATTTGTTGTTTGTTGTGTCAATAACTTTACTGGTTCATGACAATAAACATTATTCTATTCTATTCTATTCTATTCTATTCACACACGTGTCTGAGGGGGGTTATCTGGACATTTGTCGCAAAGAAAAATGTGTTATATCTGGACTTGTTTATTTCTAAAGCAACAGACACGGAGTGCGAGCGCGAGTGTAAACATGTGTTAGACTTTAAGAATACTTTTTGAGATTTAAAAAAACCAACAACACTCATTATTGAAAGTTACACACCCCAAAATATAGATTCTGAAACACGTGTTATATCTGGACATCTGCCACCTAAAAGTGAGTGATAGCCGAACATATGACCGGAAAGCTGTAAATACTATCAACTTTATCAAAATAGCGTTACATATGCGTGGTAGTACAAAAAAACTACCATTAATCCCAATTTTATTTTTATTTTTTTACAGCGACAAACCAAGGGGAACTTTAACGCCTCTCGGCGTATTTTTTCGAGACAAATGTCTCCGCAGCTGATAGTTGGTAGACTTTATTGGATGTCGTTATTCAAATGCAATCCGTCAGAGACAGAAAGCTTAGAAAGGAATTACGTTGTATTGTTCTCCTGCTTTGCCTGGCTCAGGTCGGGAAATTCAGGACCGAAATGACCCAAGGTGCAACTTATTCCTTTTGATGTGTTTCAAGTTTCTTAAAAGTTTTCGCAGCTGTTGGTAGACTTTATTGGATGTCGTTATTCATATGTATCCGTCACAGACAGAGAGCTTAGAAAGGATTTACGTAATTGCTAGACTTTATTGGATGTCGTTATTCAAATTCAAACCGCAACAGACAGAAAGCTTAGATTTTTTTTGTTTTTGTGTTTTTGCGCATGAAAAGACTTCAGGCCAGATTTTCTTTACAAAACCGGGGAGGTAGAGTAGGGGAAGGTGTTTTTTTGTGTGTTTTTTTTTTTAGCATGAAAAGACTAGGTGTCTAAAGCAGAGTTCCACTATACTTTTTGGTTTGAAACGTTCACAAATGCTTTGGGTATTACCAAATGTAGGCAACTAGATGCTATAATGAATATATATATATATATATATATATATATCGCAATAATTGATCATTTATGTCAAAAAGTGGAGATTTGTGGGCATGTTCAGGGTTATGCTCGATACAGACTAACACAGAACACCCAAACCCTAATGGGGAGCTGGGCCAATGTAAAAGCAATGTTTTGGCGTCAAAACATTTTTCAGATTGTTTCTAGATTTCTCTCAAAATTAATTAACTAGTTTAATCGATGTGCCAGCTCTGAGCAATAGCAATATGGGCGGAGCTTAGGTTTGTTCTAGCTCTGACGCAATTCGCAAAACGGACAATATAAGGCCCTTGTAGATGAAATATGTACTCCTGATGATAGAATAGCATATATTTAACACTTCCTATCAGTGGATGGCATAAACGTGGTGAAATCTGCATGTTATGCGGCAAAAACGAAATGTTCCAGCTCTGAGGTAGGTTTGATCCCCCTTTCCTGGTTCTCTTTCACCAAACACGACGGTTTTTTTTTTTTACCAGAAGTGCTTTTGCGACACATGTCATGGTTTGATTTTTGTGTAAATAAGGCGTTTTTCATTTGTTTGTTTTTGCGCTGCGAGTATGTCTTTCCACAAAAACCTCATATTAACAATAACAATAACAACACATAGCAGCACATAACAGCTATAGCAGCATTCGTGTTCAAATGTCATGCCCCAAGATGGCCTCAGCCAGTCTCTGCCAGACCGGGTCCTCCACAGGCGTGTCCCTGTGCACGTGAAACACGTTACGCTCAGGATAGTTGCGCATCAGCAGCTCCAGGGAGGCCATGGGGGGCAGGGTGCTCGGGTCGTCCATGAAGAGCACCAGCACGCGGTCAGGCAGCGTGTCTGTGATGCTGCGCTGTGCTTGCTGGACCGTGAAGCCACAGGACCAGTCGTCCTCGGCGAAGGCCCTCGGAACCAACAGTAGTACCTGCGATAGGTGGAGAGTGCGTGTTACACAGTGTATATGGATGAATCTTTGCAATTCTTTTCTTCCGATTGGTTACTTAGTACAGCTCACCCGAAAATCTGCCGTAAGACATAATACTTCGCAAGATTATCTGAAGCAAGAAAGAGACATGAGTAGAATGTCTACACTTACCTTCCAGCCGTTCTCGATGTTAATCACGACGATCATTAGAATATACCTACCTTCCAGCTGTTCTCGATGTTAATCACGATGATCATTAGAATATACCTACCTTCCAGCTGTTCTCGATGTTAATCACGATGATCATTAGAATATACCTACCTTCCAGCTGTTCTCGATGTTAATCACGATGATCATTAGAATATACCTACCTTCCAGCTGTTCTCGATGTTAATCACGATGATCATTAGAATATACCTACCTTCCAGCTTCCCTCGATGGTAATCACGGGGATCAATAAAATACATACCTTCCACCTGTTCTGGATGTTAATCACGATAATCATTAGTATATATCTACCTTCCAGCTGTTCTCGATGTTAGTCACGATGTTCTCAGCCTTGACGGAACCCACAGCATCCTCCAGACTCCTCAGCAGAAGACGGACGCCATAGGGCCGCAGACACCGAGGCAGATCCAGGCAGGCCAGCTCCGTGTCCTGGTCAGCATACACCATGTACACGTCCTTTCCGAAGTCCTGGCGGCGTGGCAGGCGGAGACGTCTCACCACGTTCCAGAAGTAGCGCACGTGCGTCCAGCTCCGGAAGCACAGGTACACCAGCAACAGGCCCAGCAGCTGGGGGGCAGTGTGATGGTTACTGTTTCTTACTACATGGCTTCATACACGCGGTTCTATATCCAGTAACATTGGTACACCGCTAGCGGGCCCAAGAGCTGGGGTAATATGATGGTTACTTTTCGGTTCACCACTACATGCGTTTCTAACGCATGATTACTTTGTGTTTGTTTCTACCATGTGTAATACCAAAAAATGGCTTTAAAATACACAGGAGTCTGGCTTTGGTAGCACAGGCACGTCGCTAGCAGACCAACAAGCAGCGGGTGTTATGATGACTATTTTCCACTACAGTGTCTATAGATAAGATAGAGCGTTACACTCAAAGGAGTGTGTAAACCGCAAAAAGACTGTCTCGATTAACATACAGAGAAAATCGGACGGGCTTCTGGTTGGAATCCAATTTGAAAGAAAGAACAAAGTTTTCTATTCGGTGCCGCGGGCTCGGCTTTGAAAACACAAGCACTTGTTTTGTATGTTTTTTTTTTTTCCTGTCGCCTGGTTTTGCTACGACGACCAAGGAAAACAAGATGTGTTTCACAGTCACATAATTATTAACAATACGAGGAAAGCCTTCATAAATCTTCGCTCACGAAGTCAAGCCAGAGGATTAAAACAAGGCAACGTGATGGTTTTTGCGCAAACGGTTATCAGACGACACACTGTAAATAGAAGTGTTCCACTTTTTAACACACTTTCTGTAACCAGCTGTGAACAATGTGTGATGAATTCTCCTTGCAAAAGGAGCACATAATTATATGGTAAACACTATTACAAGTGTACTATGTGTGCTACTTTTGCTAGTAGAATTATATAGCAACTCATACAGTGTTCACAACTGAAATCCGCCAACGTTCGAAAATTCAGAATAAATAAAAACAAGAATGGTATGCTATTGGAACGTTTAATTTATGACAAAACGTTACAATCACTGTACTTCGACCTAGGTGTCTTTTAACCTTGACCGTGCTTCCTGAATCGTGGACGACCGAGAGCCTCACAAAAATGTAAGTCTGTATCTCTAAAACTATTGGGAGATTTTGATTGAGTCTCCATGTAATCCTTAAACACCTATCGACCAATTTGTAAAGGATTGACGTTTTAAACAAACAAACACACAATGACGTCATTTGAACTACACACTTATAATACAGATAGCGAACTAAGCTGAGACACATGCGAGGCAATCGAATTCTGCACTGGTCAATACTTGTTCCTCCCTATTCTTATAATCATGTAAACAATTGTGGTCAGGATGTCGGATGTTTTGAAGACAGACTGTTAAGGCCAACAACAAAAAATAGTCTGTTTACGGTAACCCGACCGACCCTATTTTTTTCCTGCGACCCTAGACTTTTTTTTGGCATTTGGGGGGAGGAAACAAAAAAAGGTTTTTTTTGCAAAATAACGTAAAAATATGGTTTTTTGGGAAAAAAAATAAAAAAAATCCCGACCTACCGACCCTATTTTTTTGGCCTATGTTACCGTAAACAGCCCTTTTTTTTGGCCTAAAAGAGAATAAATGTATGTACATAATTATAATAGAATATTGATGTATGAATTGTAGAAATGTATAAGAACACAAGAATGTATGAATGACAAAGAACAAATGTTTATTTTTGAATGTTTTATGTATGTTTTATTACGGACACAAAAGCTCAGCAATGCAATTTCTCTTTTAGAGATTAATAAAGTTATTGTATTGTATTGTATTGTATTGTATTGTATTGTATTGTATTGTATTGTATTGTATTGTATTGTATTGTATTGTATGTACAACAGGTTCGCATGGCTTAAAGCCACGTACCCCTCCTGGGGGACCCATACCAAACATATCATCAGCCAGGGTGCTTACAATGCAGTTTTTTTCTTTAAACAATTTATAACAAGCCACTTAGCATTAGTCTTAATCTGCAGAATTAAGTCATATCATTATATATTATATATGAAGTTTTGTATCGCGCGCGTATCTCCAGACTCGGAGTCAAGGCGCATGCCGTGTGAGATGGATTTTTTTACACAATACATCACGCATTCACATCGACCAGCAGATAACAAATAAACTCCGCACTGAAAGCAGTCAAGTTGTTGCCGTTTCAGTGATATGAATTATGTCTAAGCGGAGGGATGGTCTTATCCCAAGGAAAAAGTCAGGCTAGATCTGAGATGGTGAACCGAACTGGTTTTACAGGAAGGACTGTGACGTTGACTTACCTGCAGGAGAAAAGCCGCCAGTGTGTACCCAAACACACGCTGCCCGATGCATCGCCGCCAGTGGTATTCGATATCAGCCATCACTTGTTCTGTGTCGGTAATCTCTCCTGTTTCTGCGGTGCACGTGTACCTGCGGGTGCTCGCGCCCTCACCGTCCAGAATAACGGACGTGTCCCGGAGCCAGCGGACAAAGTCAAGATTAGAGCATGCGCACAGCAACGGATTTCCCGTCAACTGCAATCTGAAAAAATATAAAAATTGTTGATATTTCGATTTTTTCGGCAAATAATGCATAAAACAAAAGCCAGTGCACGAGAAAGTCTTGTACGGATTGAGGAAAACTCCTTTTGCAGACATGGGACTGGTCCGAATTTTATCGGAATTCCGATATTTTCCTTAGCTCACAGACCATTCTTGAGATCGATGCAAATTCGTTGAGAAAAAAAAGGGGGGGGGGGTGGTGGTATGAACCGTTCAGCTGAAGCTGTCTGCGTCTGAAGTCAGTGCATTCGTACCCCAGCACTCGCGTGAACCCATAGCAGTATCATGGGTCGCGTTTGATTGGCTGTCGATCTCCGACAATTATCGCCTCGGCCTAATTATTCACCGATGGCGGTTTGTGAGTTGTTTTGATTGGCTGCCGATCTCCAAACGCCGAAGGTGAAAAAGGTAGCATCATGGCGTCTGGATTCCGTATTGTTTTGTCGGCTGTGGAAGCTCTTACGATCGACGACCAAAGTGTGAAAAAAAAGTGGAAAGCCAACTGGCTGTCAAAAGAAGTGATTGTCATTATCAACAAGAAAGAAAGGCGCCAGCTCATTGGCGACAGTATCGCCAAGATATCCATTCCCGGTCAGGTCGTGTGCACGTGGTGCGACAACGGCCACTGCGTGGTGAAATACGGACTTGGTGGAAAAAATGTGTTGGTTCTGAAAATTTTCAAGTAAGTGTTGTGTGTGTGTGATTGTTATAAATTACACTTTTGTTTAAAATGCTAAAACATATTATTCTTGTGGTTTTTATAGCTTTTTAAAAAGGCATGATCTAATTTTTTGCCATCAGGAGAGGCTCCAAAATGGCCTTTATAATTCTAACATTCATTTTCCGTCAGGGGGGCTTTGCCCCCCTGAACCCCCTACCGGGGCGTTGCCCCTGGACCTGGTCCCCGGCTGACTTTCCTACTTTTGGAACATTTGCTGGTCTCATGTCTGCTTTTGGTGAATTTCTGGACTGTGTTTTCATGTCAAAAGGAAACCGTTGGTGCCACAATTAATCCAACCCATCCTTGGGAAAGACACGACAAGACCGTTGGCATTTACACGCCGTCTTTTTGGTTATAATTTTGACAGGCGATTTTTTTGTTTTCATTTCATATTTAATTGTCCTTGGGCATATTCCTCGAAGAAATTGAGAGATAGCGTACAGCAGCGGAGTCATTTAAACAATTTTTTTTAAATCATGGACTTCTATTCTGAAAAATCCCGTGTGCTTCGAGCTGAAAAATTAAGGGTTCTACAGTTCTTAGTCTGATTTCGTGCATCCATATTAATACTTTGAGTAAACGTACTTGCGCGACGCCCAGTATAACCGATGGCCCCGCTAACACTCAGGTTGAAAAATAAACCTCGGACATTGGGTCAACTCGCAGCAGTTTGACAATTGTCGACCAGATTGATAGCTTCGTGAACGCCGATTATCTTCTATATTTTGAGATAAAATATACGCAATTTAAATATATTGAATTGTTGGAGCGAAATGAAAACTGATACATTTATATAGAACCACTTTTTACATACTGACCTAATTTCATGGTGTGACGCAAAGTCGTCCAGGGATTGTCGTTCCAATGAGGTCAGTGAGGGCACGCTGTTAAATGACAGGTCAAGTGCGGTCAATTTTGAGTGAAGGTCAAGATTCACGGGTATTGTCTGGAAACTGTTGTAAGATAATCTGAGTTCTTTTAAATCCATCAGCATCGGCAGACGTCTCTCTTCAATTTCGACCAGCCAGTTTCGAGACAAATCAAGTATTTCCAATCGCTCCAAATGTTGAAACAGTCGATGCGCGCGAGTGTGAATATCATTTTGAGTCAGACGACTGTTAGACAGGGACAGATGCCTCAATGATGGAATATGGTCAAAAATATCGTCATTTATTAAATCACAGTTTGCTCCGTTCATCTCAAATGTTTCTAAAGCTTCCAGTCCCAAAAATGTTGTCTCGCAAGAACTCAAGAGCCCATAGGATATGTCCAACGTTTTTAAATTGTGAGCTGATGTAAAGTTAAAACTTGCAGGAAGATTGTTACTGCGGTGGGTCACAGACGAAAGGTTGACGTATGATAAATTTGTTGGTACAGAAATGTGAACAACAATACCAGAAAAAACACCCCACCTTAGGCGGCTTCGACACTGTGGATTGTTGCTCAGGAAACAAGCTGAATCCTGCAGAGAGTACAGTCGTTGTCGCTCACACCTTAAGCTTTTCAAACTCTTGAAGCGGGGTAAAACACCGAGCAAACCCAGTCCGTTGCCGCGTATTTGGTTCATTGACACGTCCAGGTGCTCCACGCATTGGGCTAAGTGCACACTGTCGTCGTCTTCATCGACGTACACCGCCTGTGGGGTTAAACGCTCAATGTTGCAATCCTGCAAAATAAGCTGTTTTACGCAAATCTGTCTTAGATATTTAGTGCTGCTCTTATCCAAACTCGTAGCACGATGAAGATGCGATCCCACACCGTCTACGATAATTTGTTGCATTTTTCGATGTTGTAACCCGTAGAGCGACTGAAGGACTATGTCCAGACTTAATAACCTGTGATGACGTAATTCAAGACTTTGTAGTCCACTAAAATTGCAAAAGGTGCCAACTTCAATGTTGAAGAGTCTGGTGCAATGGATGATTCTGATACTCTGCAGACACGTGCTCTTTAAGCCATCGAATGATTTGTTCTGTAGACGTCCTATCCTACAATTACTGTCGATGTCTAAATTTTGCAAACTTTGCAGTTGAGCAAAATCTGCTCCAAAATACACATCGTGGAACGAATCAATTGAAAGACGTTTCAGAGCGGCAAGGTCGTTGAAGACGTTTGTTGGGTAATCTCCAATACCGTCCTGGTTGTTGTCTTGAATGTAGAGTTCTTGAAGTGATCTGAGAGCTGCAAACACCCGTTCAGGCAAGGACGAATGTTTGTACCGTAGTTTGTTGCCGCTTAGGTCGAGAACGGTCAGGGCGCTCAAACCTTTGAAGGCTTGCACTTCCAGCGTCAAAATAGTGTTACTCTGTAAATTCAGCCTTTGCAGGCTAGTCAGTCCATCAAAAGTGTTGTTCTCTATGACAGACAACTCGTTGTGGTTCAACTGAAGGGTTGTAAGCTGATCTAGTCCATAAAAGACTTCAGCCATGACTTCTCGCAGACGATTGAAACCTAACCTCAACGTCCTCAAGGATGTCAGACCCACAAAAGTCTTGTTCTGTATCGCAGAAACCCGGTTGTGACTCAGATCTAAGGTCTGAAGTTGCTGGAGTCCAAGAAAGGCGTTTTCGATCAAAGTTTTCAGAAGGTTGTAGCTCAGATTGGTAAACTTCGAGTCTACCAGACCTGTCTCGGGAGAATCTGGTGGCGCTGAAATACCGCTGTGGCTGAGATCTACGGAAGCTCCCTTGCCAGTCGGCTGCCCATTCAGTGAAGTCATTCCGTTGAATCTGCAGTCCAGATGCACCCCTTCCTGGTTCTCTTTCACCAAACACGACGTTGTGATCACAATAGAGCAGAGAAGCGAGAAGCCGCGTGAAATGCCCCAGTCCATGTTTGGCACGCACCTGAAATGACAGAAACATGCAGCTCTGATGCGGCACAACATACGATTGCCTTGCAATGTGAACACGTTTACAGCAAGACACACCTCACATCACATCACATGTCACTCTAGACAAGTGCGCGCGCACAAACAAACATGAAAACAAGAACCCTGAAGCGCCATTAAGTGATACATATGTGAAACAATTGTTTTGTACCTACATTCAAAACAGTGCCCTTGAGTGCCACTTAAAGTGATAACAAGTCGCGTAATGCGAAATTACTACATTTAGTCAAGCTGTGGAACTCACAGAATGAACCTGAACGCACTGCATTTTTTCACAATGACCGTAGTCCGCCGCTTGTGCAAAACGGAGTGAAACTGACGAGCCTGTTTAGCGCGGTAGTGGTTTCGCTGAGGTGCATAGCACGCTTTTCTGTGCCTCTCTTCGTTTTAACTTTCTGAGCGTGTTTTTAATCCAAACATATCATATCTATATGTTTTTGGAATCAGGAACCGACAAGAAATAAGATAAAATTGTTTTTAAATCGATTTTGGAAATTTTATTTTGATCATAATTTTTATATTTTTAATTTTCAGAGATTGTTTTTAATCCAAATATAACATATTTATATGTTTTTGGAATCAGGAAATGATGTAGAATAAGATAAACGTAAATTTGGATCGCATTATAAAAAAAAATGTATTACAATTTTCAGATTTTTAATGACCAAAGTCATTAATTAATTTTTAAGCCACCAAGCTGAAATGCAATACCAAAGTCCGGCCTTCGTCGAAGATTGCTTTACATAATTTGATTGAAAAATGAGGGTGTGACAGTGCCGCCTTAACTTTTACAAAAAGCCGGATATGACGTCATCAAAGACATTTATCAAAAAAACGTCTGGGGATACCATACCCAGGAACTCTCATGTAAAATTTCATAAAGATCAGTCCAGTAGTTTATTCTGAATCGCTCTACACACACACACACACACACACACACACACACACACACACACACACACACATACACCACGACCCTCGTCTCGATTCCCCCTCTATGTTAAAATATTCAGTCAAAACTTGACTAAATGTAAAAAGGACTACCAATGAGATTATGTTCACAAAGCCAATATTTCTGTCTTAAAAGCATGAGTGACTTTATAAATTAAAACGTTGTGACAACAAAATCATGTACGCAAAGTAATTGATGCAGATATTAATGACGATGATTTTGATGTTAACTTATTGATGACACACATAATGAAAGCAAATATTGCATTTGTAGGGTCCATTTTGCTGACAATGATGTCTTGAATTCATCTCTTACTCACAGTCAAAACTAACATATTTTCTTGGAACTTTATTACAACAAAAGTGTCATATGTGACCCTCCACCACGAAATGAGTCGCATGTTACCTCGCGCGGTTCTGCGCTAGGCTTAATATAAGTCCGGGGATTGTATGGTAGCAGTGGGAGGATCACCTTAGTCACAGGCTTATAACTCAAACAGTTTTCGCTCTTTTCTAAAACGGTTTTCACCACTGGATAGAGAATAAAAAACTCTTTAACTCTTCAGGAAAATGTAAAAACATGAAAATCATGCAAAGGTGACATGCGACTCATTTCGTGGTGGAGGGTCACATATGTTCACTGCAATACACAAAGAAGCTGTGTGTTATCCACACTACAAAGACGGATCACTCTACTAGCACCGCACATGAGCCCCATATATCGGCCTCATTTTGTTAGTGTCAACAAATTACTCCTCTGCGTTTTGTTTCTCCAGCTTTCTCACAAATGCACAAAAAAGTTGTTTTTAACCTGCCCAAACAAGTACCAAATAGTAACAAAAATGACAATTGTCTTTTGAATTTGTATTCACAGGAACAAAATGTAAAACAATACATAAAATTGTTTATGACAATCGGATGAATAGTTTTGAAAATATCCATGTAAGTTATGGCGATTTAAAAACAATGAATATATAATCAATCAATCAATCAATCAATCAATGAGTCTTATATCGCGCATATTCCGTGGGTACAGTTCTAGGCGCTCTGCAGTGATGCCGTGTGAGATGAAATTTTATACGGCCAGTAGATTGCAGCCATTTCGGCGCATATTTACCTTTCACGGCCTATTATTCCAAGTCACACGGGTATAGGTAGACAATTATTAACTGTGCCTTAGCAATTTTGCCAGGAAAGACCCTTTTGTCAATCGTGGGATCTTTAACGTGCACACCCAATGTAGTGTACACGGGAGGAGGTTCGGACACCAAAGAGAGTCTGCACACAAAGTTGACTCTGTGAAATAAATTTCCGCCGAACCTGGGATCGAACTCACGCTGACAGCGGCCAACTGAATACAAATCCAGCGCGCTACCAACTGAGCTATATCCCCGCCCCAATGAGGCCAGAAATGATTCCAAAGCAATCAGTACAACAACAACAAAAAGTTTTTAAAAAGGTCCTTATTTGCCAACAATTCACATTCACAGCAAGAACCGAAATCATTTTCGGAAAATGGCAAAGTTTGCTTCTTGACTACCGGTTTGGCCCTGAAGGAATACGAAAACAAGGGTTGCACAAAAACATTCTATCAGATTGGTTTAATACTGGTGAGCCAAACTTTTTGACTGGCATGTTTCTAACAGTGGCATGCAACACAAGCCCAAATGAAGCAGAAACATAACGTGTGTGTGTGTGTGTGTGTGTGTGTGTGTGTGTGTGTGTGTGTGTGTGTGTGTGTGTGTGTGTGTGTGTGTGTGTGTGTGTGAAACTACTTCGTGTTAAATCAAGCTGTTAGCTGAAAATGGTAGTGAACTAATCGACCTTTGTAGTCCAGATTTTAGACTTAATGGCCTCTTCAGAAAAGAGCTGCACTCCTACCCATCTGAATAATTGCTTGTTTATGACGGGTATGTATTTTGTCTGCAATCACCAACATAAAAAAACTTGAAAGCTTTAAATATTATATTTTACCATAACATTATTCAACCGAAGGTCGACATTGACAAGTAAAACCAACATAAACAAAATCAACAGTTTTTAACAACAAAAAAGAATCGTTTACTTACTAGCTCACAACCAAACAGGAAAACCAGCATGCCCGATGACTGCCCAGGCTGGAGATGGCTCTATCCACTGAGTATGTTCCTTGTTAAGCACTAAGCTTTTATGCGACGAGCTACAGTATATAAGTTTACATTAGATGCGGAAGAGGGAGATTTCATTAAAAAGCAAATATCGCCAACCAACTGGTATTTCCAAAGCATCCTCTCGTTTCTCTCATGGACCTTTACCGTGGTTTTGGTGACAGCTAAAAACGAATGAATGCAATCCCGGAAGCTTGACGCTGGAGTGTTTGATTTAACGTTACGCATATCGGCCTCACGTAAATTTTCCTCGCACTGAATATTCATTTCTACAATTAACTGCCTGCAAATCGTAATATACTGTTCAAAAAAAGAAACGCATAGTTGCTACTTGCCAAATTTGTTTTATTTTTCGAAAAAATTAACAGAAAATCCAATATTTAGATTATTTGTTTGAAATTTGGTATGGACACAGTTGAATGCACACACAGTTCATTTGCATCTTCAAATCAATCAGTCAATCAATGCGATTGGGTGCCGAGGCTGTCAAGTCAGTAGGGGGTGTGACTGCCTTGAGCAGCAACAACTGCCCGGCACCTTCTGGGCATGGACTGGATCAGATGCCGGATATCTTGCTGTGGGATGGTGTCCCACTCCTCCTGAAGTGCCTGCAATAGATCGCGGTGATTTGCCGGCGCTTCTTCTCGCCTGCGCACACGTCTGTCCAATTCATCCCAGAGGTGTTCTATCGGGTTCATGTCTGGCGACATGGATGGCCAGGGAAGCACCTGGACATGGTGGTCGGTGAGGAACTGGGTGGTGAGTCGTGCTGTGTGCGGGCGAGCGTTGTCCTGCTGGAATATGGCATCCTGGTCAGACAGAAGAGGAAGGGCGTGTGGGCGCAGAATTTCCTCCACGTATCGCTGGGCAGTTATGCGCCCTTGGACGTGCACCAGGGTGCTCCTTCCAGCGGTATTGATCGCCCCCCACACCATGACGCCTCCACCACCATGAACGGGTGCCTCATCCACACAGTTGGGCGCGTAACGTTCGTTTACTCTCCGGTAGACCCTCCTCCGACCATCATGTCGCTGGAGCAGGAAGTAGGACTCGTCGCTGAACCACACGTGTCTCCAGTGATTCCGGACGGTCCAGCGAAGGTGCTGGTTGCCCCACTGCACTCGGTTCTGGCGATGGCGGCGGGTGAGGACAGCTCCTCTGTGAGGTCTGCGAGCTCTCAAACCAGCTTCATGCAGGCGGTTCCGCACGGTCTGGTCCGATAATCGGTGTGGCCCGGGGAGAGCCTGGACAGAAGATGAGGCCGACAGGAAACGATTCCGGAGGTGGCGGAGCCGTATGAAGCGGTCGTGAGCAGCAGTTGTCGCCCTTGGTCTTCCCGCTCGTGGCAAGTCAGCAACGGAGCCAGTGGCTTGAAACCTGACCCACAGTCTACTGATGGTGCTCTGGGACACGTGGAAGTGCCTGGCGATTGCACTTTGACTTTGGCCTGCTTGTAAACGACCCAATGCAATTTGGCGGTCTTCTCTGCTCAATCGGGCCATCTTTCGTCGCTGAATTGTCGTCTGATTTCTTTGTGGCGAACAATCCGCTTTTATGGGTTTTGGAAGACATGGTGAGAGCTCAATATTCCCCGAGTTTCACGAGATTACACTGAAGCATGACGAGTGGTCATGCCAAATGAGCAATTTTGACATTGTAGCCACTGATAACGCATGCGTCACGTGCAGAGCTCACTTGTGGCAATGGACGAAAGGTCGACGACCAGATAAACATTTTCTGCAGTTTGGTGGATATCCTTGTAGCCATATAACTAAATTAACCAAATATTACAAGCTATGCGTTTCTTTTTTTGAACAGTATGCATATAACCCAGTCTACATTACTGAAGAGTTAAGTTTTTAAAATCTGGACTACAAAGGTCAATCAGTTCACTACCATTTTCAGCAAACAGCTTTACATAACACGAAGTAGTTTCACACACACACACACACACACACACACACACATATACACACACATACACACTAACACTAACACACACACACACACACTAACACACACACACACACACTAACACTAACACACACACAAACACACAAACTAACACACACACACACACACACATACACACACACGCATACACGCACACACACACACAAACACACACACACACATACACACACACATACACACATACACGCACACACACACACAAACAAACACACACACACACACACACACAAACACACACATACACGCACACACACACACAAACATACACACACACACATACACACAAACACACACACACACACACACACACACACACTAACACACGTTATGTTGCTGCTTTCTTTGTGCTTGTGTTGCATGCCACTGTTAGAAACGCATTGTTTGCATAGGCCCACATATAGTGTAAAACATTTTAATAATTGAATGTCCAACACTAATTTCAAGGTATTCCTGGTGTTTGACCCTTATTAAATATGCAGACGACATGGCCCTCGTTGGGCGTCTGAAGGACGAGGAAACTTTGTCGAAGTACTTCACCCAAGTTCATTTTTTGAATTTTTTAAGTCCAGCTTCGTTTAATTAAATGTAAGTAAAACAAAAGAAATGATTTTTGGAGGAAAGAGTGATGTTTGTTGTCCCCAAACAGTGAGAATAAGCAATAAGGAAGTTGAACTTGTGGAAACCTTCAAATATCTGGGGGTTTCAATTGACAATCTGACTTTTAGTGATCATGTTCACGCTATAACTATAAGACAGCTCAGCAGAGACTTTTCTTCTCAGGAACAAAAAACAAGAAAGGTAGGTTGTTGGAACGTTTGTTATTGACAAAACAATGCATTCACAGAAATTTCGACCCAACAGTCTTTTAAGTGGACAAACAAATATTCACACAAAACTTATATTTTATATTTTCTTTTCAGGAAGCTAAAATACTTTAATGTCAACCAAAGTGTTGTAGAACTTGTGTATCGCAGTTTGATTGAAAGCATTCTTGTTTTTAACATTGTGACATGGTACGGTACCATAAATGTCAAAAACAAGGCTAAACTGCCCCGCATTCTTGGCCAGCAAACTTGTTGGGCAACCCCAGCGACAGCTGACCAGTCTTTACCAAGTTGCCATGAAGCGAAAAGCTATCAAAATTGTCCGTGACCCGATCCATTCTCTCAAACCTTGTTTTGAAATCCTCCCTTCAGCTAAACATGTTAAGGTCCCTTTGGCACGCAAAAAAAACACAGTTAAAAAGGTCATTCATTCCTTCTGCAGTCACCATTCTAAATTCTTCTCGCATCACGTACAGTCCGTGCAAGGAAAAACAAGTCGCGTAAGGCGAAAATACAATATTTAGTCAAGTAGCTGTCGAACTCACAGAATGAAACTGAACGCAACGCAACGCAGCAAGACCGTATACTCGTAGCATCGTCACTCCACCGCCCGTGGCAAAGGCAGTGCCCGTGGAATTGACAAGAAGAGCGGGGTATTCGTTGCGCTGAGAAGGATAGCACGCTTTTCTGTACCTCTCTTCGTTTTAACTTTCTGAGCGTGTTTTTAATCCAAACATATCATATCTATATGTTTTTGGAATCAGGAACCGACAAGGAATAAGATGAAAGTGTTTTTAAATTGATTTCGAAAAAAAATATTGATAATAATTTTTATATATTTAATTTTCAGAGCTTGTTTTTAATCCGAATATAACATATTTATATGTTTTTGGAATCAGCAAATGATGGAGAATAAGATAAACGTAAATTTGGATCGTTTTATAAATTTTTAATTTTTTTTACAATTTTCAGATTTTTAATGACCAAAGTCATTAATTAATTTTTAAGCCACCAAGCTGAAATGCAATACCGAAGTCCGGGCTTCGTCGAAGATTACTTGACCAAAATTTGAACCAATTTGGTTGAAAAATGAGGGCGTGACAGTGCCGCCTCAACTTTCACGAAAAGCCGGATATGACGTCATCAAAGACATTTATCAAAAAAATGAAAAAAACGTTCGGGGATTTCATACCCAGGAACTCTCATGTCAAATTTCATAAAGATCGGTCCAGTAGTTTAGTCTGAATCGCTCTACACACACACACACACACACACACACGCACACACGCACGCACATACACCACGACCCTCGTTTCGATTCCCCCTCGATGTTAAAATATTTAGTCAAAACTTGACTAAATATAAAAACAACAAGTCGCGTAAGGCGAAAATACAACATTTAGTCAAGTAGCTGCCTTTTTCAGCATGACCGTATACTCGTAGCATCGTCAGTCCACCGCTCATGGCAAAGGCAGTGAAATTGACAAGAAGAGCGGGGTAGTATAGTTGCGCTAAGAAGGATAGCACGCTTTTCTGTACCTCTCTTTGTTTTAACTTTCTGAGCGTGTTTTTAATCCAAACATATCATATCTATATGTTTTTGGAATCAGGAACCGACAAGGAATAAGATGAAAGTGTTTTTAAATTGATTTGGACAATTTAATTTTGATAATAATTTTTATATATTTAATTTTCAGAGCTTGTTTTTAATCCGAATATAACATATTTATATGTTTTTGGAATCAGCAAATGATGTAAAATAAGATAAACGTAAATTTGGATCGTTTTATACATTTTTATTTTTTTTTACAATTTTCAGATTTTTAATGACCAAAGTCATTAATTAATTTTTAAGCCACCAAGCTGAAATGCAATACCGAAGTCCGGGCTTCGTCGAAGATTACTTGACCAAAATTTGAACCAATTTGGTTGAAAAATGAGGGCGTGACAGTGCCGCCTCAACTTTCACGAAAAGCCGGATATGACGTCATCAAAGACATTTATCAAAAAAATGAAAAAAACGTTCAGGGATTTCATACCCAGGAACTCTCATGTCAAATTTCATAAAGATCGGTCCAGTAGTTTAGTCTGAATCGCTCTACACACACACACACACGCACACACGCACGCACGCACACACACACGCACATACACCACGACCCTCGTTTCGATTCCCCCTCGATGTTAAAATATTTAGTCAAAACTTGACTAAATATAACAAGTCGCGTAAGGCGAAAATACAATATTTAGTCAAGTAGCTGTCGAACTCACAGAATGAAACTGAACGCAATGCCATTTTTCAGCAAGACCGTATACTCGTAGCATCGTCAGTCCACCGCTCATGGCAAAGGCAGTGAAATTGACAAGAAGAGCGGGGTAGTAGTTGCGCTAAGAAGGATAGCACGCTTTTCTGTACCTCTCTTTGTTTTAACTTTGTGAGCGTGTTTTTAATCCAAACATATCATATCTATATGTTTTTGGAATCAGGAACCGACAAGGAATAAGATGAAAGTGTTTTTAAATTGATTTCGACAATTTAATTTTGATAATAATTTTTATATATTTAATTTTCAGAGCTTGTTTTTAATCCGAATATAACATATTTATATGTTTTTGGAATCAGCAAATGATGGAGAATAAGATAAACGTAAATTTGGATCGTTTTATAAATTTTTATTTTTTTTTACAATTTTCAGATTTTTAATGACCAAAGTCATTAATTAATTTTTAAGCCACCAAGCTGAAATGCAATACCGAAGTCCGGGCTTCGTCGAAGATTACTTGACCAAAATTTCAACCAATTTGGTTGAAAAATGAGGGCGTGACAGTGCCGCCTCAACTTTCACGAAAAGCCGGATATGACGTCATCAAAGACATTTATCAAAAAAATGAAAAAAACGTTCGGGGATTTCATACCCAGGAACTCTCATGTCAAATTTCATAAAGATCGGTCCAGTAGTTTAGTCTGAATCGCTCTACACACACACACACACACACACACGCACAGACAGACACACATACACCACGACCCTCGTTTCGATTCCCCCTCGATGTTAAAATATTTAGTCAAAACTTGACTAAATATAAAAAGTGTGTGAAGGTGTGCGTGTGTGTGTGTGTGTGTGTGTGTGTGTGTGTGTGTGTGTGTGTGTAAGCACGCGCGCGTGCTGCGTCCGTTTCAGTGAGTGATTTCTCAAAAAGTTTATATTAATGAGCACACACAAAACTTGCCCCCCCCCCCAAAAAAAAAAGAAGAAAAAAAAGCATATTTTTACAAACTGAACAGGAAAAGCGCGCATGATTCATAACAAAAATTATAGCAATGGCGGGGCTCGAACCAGCGACTTCATGCAGATATCTGTCGAAAAGGGAACATTTAGAAATGCTTATCTTGTGAGATGTAAAACACACGGCAAAGCTCACTGTGCAACCCGACTCAGTGAAAGGCCCGTTGGCAGACTGTGTCGTGTGAATTAGGTCAGTTCGACCGTCACTTACCCCGCCGCTTTGCACGAACAGTTGGATGATATCTGCGCGGTCGTAATTCCTTCCGCCGGCTCAGTTTTTTTTTGTTTTTTTGTTTTTGGTGTGCTCCAGTCACGTAAGCCATGTCCAGTTATACGCTTTTGAATAAACCGTTATCCCCGAGTACGCAGTACTGGGGTCCAACAGACTTGTGTGTGTGTGTGTGTGTCTGTCTCGACTTAACAGCTTATTGCTGGGAAACTACTGGGCGCAGTTCGTTCAAAAGTTGATACACTAACTTGATAATAGGTCCGATTGATCGTATTAAAACTTCATAATGTTACCTGGGACCTAAATGCGAAATAAATCACAAAAGCCACTCTTAACGGTGGGAGTTTTTGCGGTGGGAGGCTGTTCGCATTGCGAACAGCCTGAACTAAAGGGGAGACTTGAGCGGCGAACACGTCACGCAGTGACGAGAAAAGCATGATTTGCAAGCCAGACAGCGGGTGAGGAAATGGTCTCGGCAAAGAAATTACAATGCAGGGTTTGGTCTCGGTGAAAGAGAGACAGAGAGCACGAGAGAGTCTATGGCCAAAATGATCCGGGTTCAATTCCCGGCAAAGGCGTTCTATTTTTTTTTTTTTTTTAATTCTTGTTTACTATTGTTTATTATGAACGTTTTAATGTTTAATTTTACTCTACTAGTTTTTTTAATTGTGTAAAATAATTTTTTTTTTTTTTTTTTTTTTTTTTTTTTAAATCCAAGTGACCCGGGTTCGATTCCCGGCATCTTGTTTACTATTGTTTATTATGAACGTTTTAATGTTTTATTTTACTCTAATAATTTTTTTAATTGTGTAAAATAAATTTTTTAAAAAATTTTTAAATCCACGTGCACAAGACAAAAACTTTCATACTGGGGGCAGTCTGAAGAGTACTCGGGTCCAGCGCCAGCGTTTTTTATCATAATTATGCAGCTGCTGTCCAGGTGACTTTTTATTCGTCCTCTTCTCTTCGGGCTTTTGGAGTCGAGCCAATGGTGTGTGTTGAACAGCTAAACCACAAGAGGTTGTATCAAAGCGCCGGTCGATCGTTATTTACTCCTTCATTCTAACTGCATCCTCACTACTACTATTTACTACTAAGGTTGAAGGAGTAAATAATGATCAACCGGCGCTTTGATACAAGCTCCCGTGTGCTTGACATACTTTTGAAATACTGTCCTCAAACAATACTGTTTCTTGACATTAGGGTTATTTTACAAGTCTCCATCAACCCGTCTCCATTATCTCATAATTATCCGCCCGTTAAAAGAGTGGAGGCCGCACTGTGGTGACCGTATTTTATAAATCAAATTACATGAATTTTTTTGCATCCGGTCTGTTATTACGTTTTAGTTTGGAAGCTTAAAAAACATCTGTTAGTTGAAATTCGGATTGACAAGGAAATTGCAAACAGATTCTTCTTCTTCTTCTTTGTTCATGGGCTTAGACTCCCACGTTCACTCATGTTTTTAGCACGAGTGGATTTTTGTTTACGTGTATGACCGTTTTACCCCGCCATCCAGGCAGCATACGCCGAGTTCGGGGGGGCATGCTGGGTATTTTCGTGTTTCTATTAACCACCGAACTCTGACATAGGTTACAGGATCTTTTCCGTGCGCACTTGGTCTTGTGCTTGCGTGTACACACGAAGGGGGTTAAGTCACTAGCAGGTCTGCACACAAGTTGACCTGGGAGATCGGAAAAATCTCCACTCTTAACCCACCAGGCGGCAGCGACCGGGATTCGAACTCACGACCTCATCAAACAGATTCAAAAGTGGATTTAATTGAGACTTCATTATTTTCTGAATTAAAAAATATGTGTGTGTGTGTGTGTGTGTGTGTGTGTGTGTGTGTGTGTGTGTGTGTGTGTGTGTGTGTGTGTGTGTGTGTGTGTGTGTGAATTGAAAATATGCTATAAAATGAAGAAAATCCCTTCTTCCTTAACAAAAAAGAAAGAAACTGAACATACGATATGACTGGAACTAATTATCCCGGGCTAACCGAAACCCAACGACCGAGAAAGCGCTGATTCAGTCAGCAAGACCCCTAAAGGAATATATGTGGAACATATGATCAGGAATAGTAACTCGTCCTTGATTTTCGTCTTTAAAAAAATCGTGTCGAATGCGATGCTTGCTTGTGATATTTTGGGACTTTTGATATCAAAACATTGGTAACAAGGGCATAACTAGGAATACGCCATGAAATAACAACGCAGTGGTGTTGTTTTTGTTGGACGAGTGGCGTGTCAATATTGCAATGAACAAACAAATCAATGCTATAATAAAAAAATAAAAATTTAAAATGAAAACATCAATTGATTTGTGTTATATTCATTTGTAGTATGTGTGTGTATGTGCGTGCGTATGTGTGTGTGTGTGTGTGTGTGTGTGTGTGTATATAATTATGTGTGTGTGTGTGTGTGTGTGTATGTGTGTGTATACGTATGTGTGTGTGTGTGCGTGTGTATGTGCGTCTGTTTCTGTCTGTCTGTCTGTCTGCCTGCCTGCCTGCGTCTGTGTCTCTCTGTTTCTTGATCCTGCATGCAAAACACACAAACACAAAGGACTCTTAGCCATTGCGGACATTTCATCTACTCAGCAAATGTTTATTCATCTTTTTCTTCGACACACAAAATAATTCAAAGCCGTGCGTTCCCAAAGTTGTTTACAATTAAATGTTTGTGTTTAAACTCTTGACGATTTGTTACGTGCGTGAATGGAGGAAGAGAAGTACTAAATGTCCTTGAAGTTTAAATAATTGAATTTGGGTTCGTTGTGGTTTAACCTGTACAGCAGGTATTCATACATCTCACCTCTCTGGCACACAACTTTCTTTCTTTATTTGGTGTTTAACGTCGTTTTCAACCATTCAAGGTTATATCGCGACGGGGGAAGGGGGGAGATGGGATAGGGGAAAGGGGGGAGATGGGATAGAGCCACTTGTTTAATTGTTTCTTGTTCACAAAAGCACTAATCAAAAAATTGCTCCAGGGGCTTGCAACGTAGTACAATATATGACCTTACTGGGAGAATGCAAGTTTCCAGTACAAAGGACCTAACATTCCTTACATACTGCTTGACTAAAATCTTTACAAACATTGACTATATTCTATACAAGAAACACTTAACAAGGGTAAAAGGAGAAACAGAACCGTTAGTCCCCTCTTACGACATGCTGGGTAGCATCGGGTAAATTCTTTCTCGTCCCAACCAATATGGGACTCCCCCTAACCCGCGGGGGGTCTGGCACACAACTAGCTGTTGATTTTTGGTATGTGTTCAAGAAGATTGTCTCAAATCTTCCCTGCGTTCTAGCAAAATACCACGTCATGTCCCAAATAGGCATTAGTTCTGGGGACAGAAACACCAAGTTAGCATAGCATTCCCGCGCTGTGTAGGTCGAAGGGTTTCAGCATGCCTTCTTCTTCTTCTTCTTCTTCGTTCATGGGCTGAAACTCTCACGTTCACTCATGTTTTTGCATGAATGGGTTTTTACGTGTATGACCGTTTTTACCCCGCCATTCAGGCAGCCGTACTGCTGAAGAGTGCGGACTTCATGGCAGCCACCGACCTCAAGATATGACGGCCATAAATATCGAACGCAGAAGAAATATCGAACGCAGAAGAAGAAGAAGAAGAAGAAGTCCCTTTTTTCTTGTCCTTAGCTCAGGAACTTACTCTAAAACTACACAACCATAGAAGCAAGCTTGCACGACAGAAAGCTGTGTCTGCAAGAGTTGTGTACAAGTTGATTCAGGTATAGATTCATAACAAGGGTGATAACAATAGAAAGAAGTGCATGGTTAGCAGTGTTGGGTTTGAAACCACACAAGTAAGAGCAAAAACATACTTTTATATGCCATACAGTCATATAAAAAACGCTGGCGCTGGACCCGAGTACGCTCCCCCAGTATGAAAGTTTTTGTCTTGTGCACGTGGATTAAAAAAAAAATTATTTATTTATCTTACACAATTAAAAAAAATATTAGAATAAAACAAGAATTAAAAAAATAGACCGCCCATGCCGGGAATCGAACCCGGATCACTTGGATTAAAAAAAAAATATATATATATATTATTTATTTATTTTACACAATTAAAAAAAACTATTACACTAAAATAAAACATTAAAACGTTCATAATAAACAATAGTAAACAAGAATAAAAAAAAAAAAAAAATAGACCGCCCATGCCGGGAATCGAACCCTGATCACTTTGGTCATTGTGTGTCCCTGTCGCTCTCTCTCTCGTGCTCTCTTGTCTCTCTTTCAGTCTCACCGAGACAAACACTGCATTGTTGTTTCTTTGCCGAGACCAAATCTCCGCACCCGCTGGTAAATCACGCTTTTCTCGTCACTCCGTGACGTGTTCGGCTGAGGCTGTTCGCAAAGCGACCAGCCTCCCACCGCAAAAACTCCCCCCGTTAAGAGTGGCTTTTGTGTTTTTGGGGGCATTTAGGTCCCAGGTAACATTATGAAGTTTTAATACGATCAATCGGACCTATTATCAAGTTAGTGTATCAACTTTTGAACGAACTGCGCCCAGTAGTTTCCCAGCAATAAGCTGTTAAGTCGAGACAGACAGACAGACAGACACACACACACACACACACAATTAAAGTCTGTTGGACCCTAGTACTGCGTACTCGGGGATAAAACACTATCTAGTTGTAATGTTTGTTAAAAAAAAACCATTAATAAAACCACACTAGTAAGAGCAAAAACATACTTTTAGATGTCATACAGTCACGTGAAACACTATCTAGCTGTTGTAATGTTTCTTCAAATTACGTCAATAAAAAACGCTGGCGCTGGACCCGAGTACGCTCCCCCAGTATGAAAGTTTTTGTCTTGTGCACGTGGATTAAAACACACACACACACAATTAAAGTCTGTTGGACCCTAGTACTGCGTACTCGGGGATAAAAGCACACTAGTAAGAGCAAAAACATACTTTTAAATGCCATACAGTCACGTGAAACACTATCTAGCTGTTGTAATGTTTGTTCATAAAACGTCAATAAAAAAAACACTAGTAAGAGCAAAAACATACTTTTAGATGCCATACTCGTATACATCCATGTGAAACACTATCTAGCTGTTGTAATGTTTATTAAAAAACCCATTAAACATTAGTCTTATATGATAACGATTGTGGAAATGTACACATTGTCAGCATGTCAAAATGTTCTATGTCTTGTGTCTACTGTATATTTCAATTCCTTCTGCTCCAAATTCTATGGTACACCCCATACCTCAAATCCTTGTAAATCACAACGAAATCTGAAAGGAATACGAACAAAAAGACAGAGAATATCAGGAACGTGCAGCCAGAACCGATAGCCTTCGAAGACGTTCTTGGATCCGATGCACTTTCCTTTTTACGCCTGGTGGACGACAGGGTGGCACGGTCCACACTCAGTTCTTTCTTGATCTCTTCTGGGGCTTGCCACGCAGTGTCGTTATGAATGATGCGAAAGGCGCACGTGCAGCGTTCAAAGCGGGAGTCGAATGGTAGGTTTGTTGGCTGGCTGGGGTTGTTTCCTGAGTTGACAAGAGAGAAAACAGAATTAATTTGTTTCCTGTGTAAATAAATCCGCTTATTTTGTTAACAGCGACAGATTTGTATGCTGACAGGTGTTTTAGTTGAGAAGAATGCTATTAATTGGTACATATATTCCAATATACTACTAATGTTGTAGTATTTAGTTTGTCTTTATGTTATATGTACCACCAATGTAATTTCTTCATTTGAGATAATAAAGTTAATTTGATTTGATTTGATTTGAACCTTCTAGATCTTTGCCCCTTCCTTGGACTATATCATATGTCTATCTATCTTTGGTACCAACATCTCCACTCCTGCCACAAACATCATCACCATCATTATCGCTAATCATAATTAGGACAAAAAAATATATGTTGGTTTAGGGTAACGTGACCAAAAAGGATAAGGTCGGTATGTCGCCTTTTCAAATTATTTTTTTAATTTTGTATTTGTTTAATTAAAATCGATTTTAAAGGAGGTTACTTCCCTAGTCTCGGTATGGTTCGCAAAATGTGCCAAATGTTTATTTTGTTTGGTTTTTTTTGCGAAATGAACAAAAAGTTTTAGGGTCGGCAGGAAACAATAGGGTCGGTCGGGTTACCCTAAACCAACATGTATTTTTATTTGGCCTTATATTGCTTTGTGGATTCCTATAGGTACTGTCTGTGTTTGTAAACACCTCCCCTCCTTGCCTGACACTACCATTTTCGTCAATCTTTAGTGTCCAAATCGCCATTCATTTCGCAGCCATGCTCACCATCCCTGTTACACATTAACTCATTGACTTCGTGGATTTCCATCCACTATTCGTGTTGTCATCGTCTTACTATCAGTATTCAGTCTGGTCGTAAGTATATTTTCTGTGTTTTTGTTATTGCAAAAGCGTCAGTCGATTGCTTGCTTTCTGTAGAAGTTCCTGTGGTTGTTACGCTTCCAGCAGCAGTTGCTTTGGCCAATCCATGGTCACCTGATTGTTCTGAGGATGGTTTACTTGTTGTTGTGGCTGTGGTGCTGGGATTTTGCTCACTTTGCATTGACGATGTTGTATACGTTCCATTGCCATCTGCACCTCTTGGGGTTGATTCCATTGTCTGTGTTGTAGCTTCATGTTCACGAGTTTCACTTGTTGATGCTGGGGTGTCTTCATTAGTTATGTTTGTGTTCACTACAGTTTCAGTTGTCGATGCGGTTGCAGATGTACCTTCTGTTGTTCCTTCGCCTTCAGTGCTTTGTATTGTATACGGTTGTGGGGTTACTATGGTTTTCGTAGTTAGTTTCGTTGAGGAAGCCATGTCAGTTGGGTGCTCTGCTGTCAATGCCATGGTTGTAGTTTCATCTGACCCCGTTGCAGTTTGCGTGGATACTTCATTTTGTGTTGTTAGTTTCGTTGATGTTACCATTTCAGTTGTAGTCTCTGTTGTCAAGGCCATGGTTGTAGTTTTATCTGACTCTGTTATAGTTTGCGTAAATACTTCATTTTCTGTTGTTAGTTCCGTTGAGATTATCATTTCAGTTGTAGGCTCTGTTGTCAAGGCCATGGTTGTAGTTTTTTCTGACTCTGTTGTAGTTTGTGTGGTTACTTTATTTTCTGGTGTTAGTTCCGTTGAGGTTAACATTTGAGTAATGTGCTCCGTTGTCAAGGTATTGGTCGTAGTTTGTTCGGACTCTGTTGTCGATTGTGTGGTAAGAGCCTGAGTTGTGGTCCCTGCGTTTGCACAAAGAAAGGAACACAAGTGTTAACCCGTGATTTGTAAAAATGTAAAAATTGTTACAAATCACGGGGCGCGCCCCGCAAACGCCCCGTGATTTGTAACAATTTTTACAAATCACGTTTTTGCGCCCGATATTTTCTTGTCATCTCCAAAGTCAAGGTACAACAAGAGGCGAAGCCTTCAAGGCTCACGTAAGAAATCGACAAACAGTAACACAAACTCAATCACTCAGTCACATACACACACACACACACACACACACACACACACACACACACACACACACACACACACACACACACACACACACACACACACACACACACACACACACACAGTAAGCATAGGTGAAACTGTGCAAGAAAGCGAGACCCTGGATCTGCCAAGTAGTCTCGGCCCGCTCACAATAACAATGACCGAGACTTTCAGTAATTCCTTTGCGTGACGTCTAACCCTCTTACGTCATAATGTGACGTCTTCAAATAGTGTCTATCACACACGTCGAACACTTTTGACCGAGACTGACGTAATCCATAGACTCGGAAATGTTAAAGTTTCTATCACAGACATACACACGCACGCACGCACGCACATACGCACATACGCACATACGCACGCACGCACAGACAGACAAAGTTACGATCGCATAGGCTACACTTACGTGAGCCAAAAACGAAGTCCCTTGACTTTTGGGGTAGCGCGACTCTGTTAATTTTAAGATTTTTTTCATTTTTTTTTTTTCATTACTAGGATGTCCCATCGTTGGGAAATTCCGGTCGCTTCCTCCCAGTGGAAAGCTAGCAGTGACAGAGTCGCACTACCCCAAAGGCAAGGGATCTATTAGTCCCGTTTCGCCGTTATCCCAATTCGCCCCCATCCCATTTTGGCGACATTTCTCAGGCCAAGTGTCATTTTACCACCATATCATGTACCATTAGCTCCACATCCCATTTTGGCGCAATCCCGTTTCGCCGTTAGCCCATTTCGCCCCCATCCCATTTTCGCGACATTTTACAGGCCAAGTGTCATGTTACCACCATGTCATGTACCATTAGCTCCACTTCCCATTTTGGCGCAATCCCGTTTCGCCGTTATCCCATTTTGCCCCCATCCCATTTTTGCGACATTTCACAGGCCAAGTGTCATTTTACCACCGTGTCATACCGCTAGCGCCACATTCCATTTTGTCGCCTTGCCGTTTTGCCGTCATCCCATTTCGCCGCCATCCCTATTTCGCGACATTTTGGATTGTGGCAAAATTGGGATTTGGTGAAAACGGAATGTCTTCCTAGTTGAATAACGCAGAATAGTAGTATAGTGAGGCTTGGCAAGAAGAATAAATAAAAAATGGGATGGCGGCCAAATGGGATGGTGTCAAAATGGGATGTCGCGCAATTGTTATGACACGGTAGTAAAATGACGCTTGGCTTGTGAAATGTCGCGACAATGGGATGGGGGCGAAATGGAATGCGGTGAAACGGCATGGCGGCCAAATGGGATATGGTGTCAAAATGGGATGTCGCGCTATTGTTATGACATGTTAGTAAAAGGACGTTTGGCTTGTGAAATGTCGCGAAAATAGGATGGGGCAAAAAATAGGACGGCGGCAAAATGGGATTGCACCAAAATGGGATGTGGAAGCGTAGAGGCTCTAAACAAGAAAAATAATAATAATAAAAGGCATGCATTACTTTGTGGAATGCGATATTTTTCCATTTTTACATTTTTACAAATCGCGGTTTTAGGTTCGACGTGATTTGTAAAATAATTTTACATTTTTACAAATCACGGGTTAACAACAAGTTAGTGTGTGATGAGGATATAATAGGGTAACTGAAAGTCTAGTCTTCTGGCAATACTTCTTCTTCACAGATATATCACATGGGGAAGCTTGACTATTATATCGCTTTTATATCGCTTCACGCGACTTGTTTGGTATGTGACGAAGTCGAGGGAAGGTCTTATCCCATGTGGAAGATCTGAGATGGTGAACCGAACTGCTGCTTATCTCACAAGGGCTTGTATCAGAATGTGTCGCTCAATATTTGATCAGAAAGAAATTCGATCGTACTGCCGTCGTATATTCTAGCAAATCTACAATTTGTATATGACGTGCTGAATTCACGGAATTGCCGAATTCGCAGAATCGGAAACATTTTTGCCGAATTCGCGTAACCGGCAAAATGCTGCCCATTACGCGAAATCGGTAGCGTTTTGCCAAAAATGTGTAAAGGCTTCTAAAATTTGCCCATTTTGCAAAAGCAGCAGCCAGTATGTAACTTTGTATGTCACCAGAACATTGCATTAACATTACTTTACCTCCCTATTATGGTTTTAATGGTCTGTGTTGGTCTGTGTCGAGCATAACTCCGGAAATGCACGGAAACTACACTTTTTGCCATAACTTGTCATAACTTATCGATTTTTGCGTTATTTATCTATTCGAGTATCTCGCTGTCTGAGTGTGATAATATCCCAGGCATTTGATAACTTTAAAATCAAAAGGTGGCTGCCGATATTGCAAAATAGGCAGTTTTTAGAAGCCTTTTCGCGTTTTCGGCAAAACGCTGCCGATTTCGCGTAATTGGCAGCGTTTTGCCGATTACGCGAAATGGGCAAAAATGTTGCCGATTACGCGAAATCGGCAATTCCGTGAATTCAGTACGAAATATACAAACTATCAATAGCAACATTTCATGGAAATGTAAAATAACCCAAAATACCCTGTAATAAAGCTGACACGTGGGATGATCAGTTCACATTATGTACTTGGATCAGAATGTTTTATTTAGAGTCTAACTACACAACATTCGATAGTTTCTACAAAAGTTTATGTTTTTTGGCGAATAACACACTTTAATACATGGACCTGTGCCTTACAACAAGAAAGCGATCATAATTATGAGTTTTGCAGCGAGACCATAGTACGCAAGCAATATTGAGAACGTCCTTCTGTTTTCACCTTGGCTGGAGTGTCTCGCACTAGCAAGGCCGTTTGTGGGGATGTTATCCCACTTGAGATGGTATGTTACTTTTAATCAATGCTGCTCTGTTGTCATGTATAAGCTTCCGAGTGTGCAATTTTTGCATTCTGTTAATTCAGTTCACGGTCTAAAAGGTTTCCTTTTTCGGGGTGGGAGAAGGGGGCGGTGTGTGTGTGGCGGTGTGTGTGTGTGTGTGTGTGTGTGTGTCTGTGTCTGTGTGTGTGTGTGTGTGTGTGTGTGTGTGTGTGTGTGTGTGTGTGTGTGTGTGTGTGTGTGTCTGTGTGTATGTGTGTGTGTATGTGTGTGTTTCATCTTCAGTGTCGTTAATGATTCATTCACTTCAAAAGTAGGTTTGACCAAGCTAAAAGAAACAAGTCGCGTAAAGCGATATAAAAACATTTAGTCAAGCTGTCGGCATCAAAGTAACAGATTAACACCAAAAACAGTCATTGCCAAGACTATACTAAGATAGTCTCGACTAACCACATAGAAAAAACCGAGACGGGTCAATCTCGTCTCCGCGTAGCGCGCGAACGCAGTACTGTACTTACTTAAACCTATTTTCTGTAATTCTGAGCACATTTTCATAGTAAACATAACATATGTATATGTTTTTTTAATTCAGGAGAAAGTGAGGAATACGATGCAATCATTTTTAAATCTGTTAGTGAAAATTCGATTTTAATGACAACTTTAATGAGCAAACTAATTAACTAGCTAATTGTGACGCTGCCAAGCTGAAATTCAATCCCATAGTCCGGACTTCGTCCAAGATTGCTGGGCCAAAATGTCAATCAATTCGATTGAAAAATGAGGGCGTGACAGTGAGGCCTCAACTTTTACAAAATGCGGGATATGACGTCATCAAACACATTTATCAAAACAAAACAAAAACGTCCGGGGATATTATACCCAGGAACTCTCATGTCAAATTTCATGAAGATCGGTTCAGTAGTTTTCTCTGAATCGATGTATTCACACACACACACACACACACACACACACACACACACACACATACACACACACACACGTACACAAACACACACACACACACACACACACACACACACACACACACACACACATACATCACGACCCTCGTCTCGATTCCCCGTCTATGCTAAAACATTTAGTCAAAACTTGACTTAATGTAAACAGTGACACCGACGGCAGGTCGACTGGAAATCTCGATTTCAGGGAGACATTTTCCACTTTCACCTTTTTTAAACACACAGGTCGGTCGTATCTAATACCCCCCCCCCCCCCCCCCCCCCCCCCCCTACCCACCTTTTATTTTTTTTCTTCATTTTTTTGTGTCAAACAAATTCGTACGATAAAAGGGCAGACAACGGCCTCCAACCTTACGTTACAAAAAAAAATAGGCGCCTTATTACACCCCCGGTATAGGGGTGTGTATAGGTTTCACTCGATGTGTTTGTTTGTTTGTGTGTTTGTTTGTTTGTATGTTTGTATGTTTGTGTGTTTGTTTGTGTTCGCAAGTAGATCTCAAGAATGAACGGACCGATCGTCACCAAACTTGGTGAACAGGTTCTATACATTCCTGAGACGGTCCTTACAAAAATTGGGACCAGTCAAACACACGGTTAGGGAGTTATTGGTGGATTTTGGTTTTTTTGGGGGGATCAACTACGGCATAACTCTTCCTTATCTTCTCCATGTTTTCAGCGTTTACCTCCCTTCCTTCGTATGGTGCACTACAGTAGGAGGGTATTCGGATATTCCCGGCGTTCTGTTACTATTTTTAGAAGGTCACCGCAGTGTCCAGAACGTAAATTGGACCCGTAAATTATCCTCACTGTAAAAGTGCAAAGGTCGAATCAATTTATAGCCACGCGAAAAATACACTGTCATCTATCTCTCTATATATACGGCTTCTCTGTGTTTGTGTGTGTGTCTGTGTGTGTGTGTCTCTCTCTATGTGGGCAACACCTGTGAATTGTTCAGTTCTGTTTGTGATGTGGTCTGGTGGCTTTTGTGTATTTGTATGCACTGGCCTTCCTTTGAGAAGCCAGAACAGTTCAAAAGGGCTTAGAGATAAGCTCTAAATTGCTCAATCCTGAGCAGTGAGAATGGTTATTTCCCTATGACCAACGGGGGTGTTATTCCTATCGGAGGAATTTCTTGTTTTTCCTTGAATGCACACGCACTGCCTATCGTTTTTTTGATTTTGTTCTAAATTTCTTTCTGTCTGTCTCTCCCATACATATATCTCTGTGGTCTCTCCACATGACTGTCTGCGTGTGTATGTGTGTGTGTGTGTGTGTGTGAAAATAATCGTCTTACCTTCTGGCACGGCAGACACTTTTGTTGGATTTATTGTTGTCTGTGTCGTTGTTGGATTTGTTGTTGTCTGTGTCGTGGTTGGAATTGTTGTTGTCTGTGTCGTGGTTGGAATTGTTGTTGTCTGTGTTGTGGTTGGAATTGTTGTTGTCTGTGTCGTGGTTGGATTTGTTGTTGTCTGTGTCGTGGTTGGAATTGTTGTTGTCTGTGTCGTGGTTGGATTTGTTGTTGTCTGTGTCGTGGTTGGAATTGTTGTTGTCTGTGTCGTGGTTGGATTTGTTGTTGTCTGTGTCGTGGTTGGAATTGTTGTTGTCTGTGTCGTGGTTGGATTTGTTGTTGTCTGTGTCGTGGTTGGAATTGTTGTTGTCTGTGTCGTGGTTGGAATTGTTGTTGTCTGTGACGTGGTTGGAATTGTTGTTGTCTGTGTTGTGGTTGGATTTGTTGTTGTCTGTGTCGTGGTTGGATTTGTTGTTGTCTGTGTCGTGGTTGGATTTGTTGTTGTCTGTGTCGTGGTTGGAATTGTTGTTGTCTGTGTCGTGGTTGGATTTGTTGTTGTCTGTGTCGTGGTTGGAATTGTTGTTGTCTGTGTTGTGGTTGGATTTGTTGTTGTCTGTGTTGTGGTTGGATTTGTTGTTGTCTGTGTCGTGGTTGGAATTGTTGTCTGTGTCGTTGTTGGAATTGTTGTTGTCGTGGTCGTTGTTGGATTTGTTGTTGTCTGTGTTGTGGTTGGATTTGTTGTTGTCGTGGTCGTTGTTGGATTTGTTGTTGTCTGTGTCGTGGGTGGATTTGTTGTTGTCGTGGTCGTGGTTGGGGCTCTCGGTGACGTCGTTGTTGTTGGGGTTGTAGTGTCTGCAATCGATCATTATATTGAATACGAGTGGAATATCCCCCCCTCCACTCACACATACACACACACATACACGCACACACACTGTGACACTCACGCACACACAGACACACACACACACACACACACACACACACACACACACACACACGGTGACACTCACACACACACACACGGTAACATACACTCATAAACGCTACTCCAACGCTCACTTCCCCACCCCCACACACTAAACCTCTTCCAGCTCAGTCCCCTTTCAAACCGTCCATCGTAAAAACAAACACACCATCACCACCGTAATGCCAAACGCTCCAAAACACTCGTACACTCACCATCACCACAAACGCGTCGAACGATCGGCGAGTTGTTGTTCTTAGCTCCTGTCGGACACACAGGGGCGTCGGGCCCCAAAATCAACTCGCACAGGTACACTGGTAAAGTAAATGACGACAGCTTGTAAAATTTGTAAAACCAACATCTGGTCAGCAAGAGGTCTCCGGTGCCACATTGTTCCTGGCATTTGCTGGCGCTTGAGATGAGAGGGTAAGGTGTTGTGAGCGTCTTCGTGAAGGTACACTGATCGTAGTCAGTGGGTACAAAGGTACAGCCGGTTCCTGAAACAACAGGAATTTTTTGAGATTGTAGTACCTGAGGTACAGTTCTGTTCAAATTAAATGCATCATCATTTGTCTTTTTTTAAAGGCAGAGTAAGCCTCCCGTAAACCATCACAGATACGGTCAGGCTTTTACACACAGTACAAACACCCTTTCATTTAAACACTCACCAATTGAGAACATCCTAGGTGCCCTCCGTAAAGAGCGAACAATTTTCAAAGAATTTATTTTTGCGTGGTTTATCTTACCCCTGAGCCATCGTGAACCCGTGTGATCCAGTTTTCCCTTTTCACAATGCAGTCGTCATAGTTAGTCATTTGAATGCGACTCGACGTGAGCTTATCTACAATAGCACGGTTTTTTTATGCACGAAACAACGGCTGTGGTTCACAAGAACTCAGTCTAGCGATGGCTTTTGACTGTTGAGAGGAACGGCGATTTGCACTGATAAACCGGCCGTCGTCTGCTACGACCCTTGCGTGACCCTGCTTCCGGGCTTTTCTTTTTTTAAACTTTCACAACTTCGAATTGTTCTGATCTTGTCTTGATGAAAAACGAATTCTTTTATGATTAAAGAATGTTTGTGTAACAAGCTGTCAATTTATTATTTAGATTTTAAAAGTTAGGTCTAGCGCAAAAACGAGGCGCCGTTGTTGTTAACGGAACAAGTCTACGAAAATAAATTCTTGGAAAATGTCTCACGCTCAACAGAAAGCAGCCAGGATGTTCCCGTTCGGTGAGCGTTCAAATGGAAGTATGCTTGTACTGTATTTAGACGCTCGGGGAGCTCTGTGATGGTTTACGGGAGGCTTACTGTGCCTTTAAACAACACAGATGCAGGCATGCGCACGCTCGCACGCACGCACGCACGCGCGCGCACACACACACACACACACACACTGACACACACACACACACACACACACACTGACACACACACACACACTGACACACACACACACACACACACACACACACACACACACACACACACACACACACACACACACACACACACACACACACACACAAACACACCACTGAAAGCAAAAATACACCGATGAACAGCAGTGAAACATACCCGAGTCTTGAGCCGGGAACAGAAGAGCAGAAGCAAGAGAAACTATGAAGAGTGTGCAGCCGAGAGTCAAACATTTATGCTGAAGGAAAGTCATTGTTACACCTGTCAGATTCACCGCTTAATGTCTTCAGCTTATCTCAGGTACAACTGCTAAAGAGGATTCCTATGCTGTAAGACGGATATGACAATTCACTTTTTTTTAATAAATATTTTATACGTTATTTGTATTTTTGACCAAAATATGACAGTTTACACAGATCGAGACATTCAGTGTTCCTCCGAGACCGCGCTAGCGGTCGAGGTGAACAATGACTGCCGAGATCTGTGTAAAATGTCATATTTTGGTCAAAAATACAAATAACACTTATTTATCGATCCAATCTTGCTAGAATTCCTTTTAGGTTTTAGGATTGAACGCACACAAACATGCACTATTTTGTGGTCTCCGCTGGCCGCCTAAATATGAAGTTGTGTCCGCCTCTGACGTCACAGAGTTGTTTGTTTGTGTTCAATCGATTTTTTTTCTTTTTCTTGAACGTGTCCTTGTCGTTAGCTCTCGTTTTCCTTTGTTTCAATTTCTATTTAATAAAAAATAATAATTTATGTATGTGTTTATGTATGTATTTATTTATTCATTTATCTATTCATTTATTTATTTACGTATTTATTTGTTGAACTCACTTGTCTTGTTTTGGTCTTGTTTTGTTTTGATTTGAATTTTTATTTTTTGTTTATTTTTATTATTTCTTTGTTTGTCTTTTTTGTTTTTTTGTTTTGGTTTTGTTTTGGTTCTGTTTCAATTTTTTTCTAAATGTATTGGTCACCCCAATAACTGAAAAAATGACGTTAATACCCTTTTTGACCTTTTGTCCTAATGCCTATTTCTTTCTTCCTCTTTTGTCTTTTCTTTCTGACTTCTTATTAATAATAATTTCTTAATTTGTCATAAACATTAGAAATAAGAAAGAAGAAAGATATAATGATTTAGTTTTCCCTTGTTATAAACTTGATACGAATATCCAAGCACAGTTTTCTTCCAACGTTAAAAAAACAAACACAGAGTATCCCAGCCAGTCGTAAAGATACAATGATTTAGTTTTCACTTGTTATAAACTTGATACGAGTGTGACAGGGAGACTACCGTCGCCCTTCACAGCAGACTCTGCAGAGTTGTTCGCCTTAGAAGTTGCGAGCTATTTATAGCTCGCAAGGCAACACCTGTGGATTGTAGAGTTCTGTTTGTGATGGGGTCTGGCGGCTTTCGTCTCACTGTATGTTCATAGATTCCTTTGCTATAGTTTTTATAGGGCTTAGAAATAAGCTCTAAAATTCTCAATCCTGTTTGATTGGACTTCGCCTCCAAAGGTGATTGTGGTGTTTCGGCACTCGGTTACCCGAACATCCAAGCACAGTTTGCTTCCAACGTAAAAAAAAAAAAAAAATAAAAAAAAAACCCAGTAACCCAGTCAGTCATAAAGATACAATGATTTAGTTTTGCCTCGTTATAAACTTGTTACGAACAGCCAAAAACGTGAAGAGAAAAAACACAAAGTATCCCAGCCAGTCGTAAGCAATCGCGCAGGGGAGTTATATATATACACACTGGACTAGACTTAAGTCGTCCAAAAGGACCCAGTTCATGACTCGGAAGAAGAGACGTCAGTATAGACCTATGAGTGTCGCTGATGGCAACACTTGAGGTTCCACACAATTACATATTTAGCATTTGAAACGCAGGTCGATCAAGATGCTGAGGAATAAGAAGGTGTCGCGTCTTTGAATGCACACGGGATTGGAGACAAACATACAGAAGAAAACGAAACCAAGTGAGATCGGAAAATCGTCTGCATTTATCGCCGATCATTGATATTTTTGAAAGATCTATTTCTCAATTAATTAAGTAAGTTATAATCCAACATACAAAATTATTTTGTTCCTGTAAAGTGTGCGCGTTAGTACTTAGTACAAATGATCTTTGGTGTTTCTAACAAAAACACCAGTGCATAGAAGTGAGAAGCTTTATTATGCCCCACTTTTAAGCGCCATTTTGAAGCCATGCTTCGATAAACAAACATATTTCAAAAATTCACAAACACAACTTGTTTTGCAAACACATTTTATTTCATCAGACAAAGTTGTCATACATCACATGAAACCATCAACTGAGTCCTAGGTTTGTGAGATTAAGTTTATAGACCAGCAAAGTTAGTCACTCACTGATTTTGTAACTGTTATCCAGTATCATGAACTAGATGAATACCCGCTTCGCCGGGTACCTGGCTTCGCCGGAAAGAAGTAGAG